>NC_037683.1:44109757-44356502 GCF_003255815.1 Theropithecus gelada | reverse complement strand
AAAAAGAAAACACCCCAAAAAAAAAAAAAAAAAAAAAAAAAAAAAAAGGAATTATAGTATCTTTCACTTACCTTCTAATAAAGATATTCACATTCATTGAGAATTAGCTATAAAATGTATAATTTAGTAAAATAACTTCTAAAATTAAAACCACCTCGCTCCCACAAATTTTTGGACAGATCAAATGTTCTTCATTTCAGAATTACAAAAGCTTTCTAAAACTATCATTTTTACCTTTTTAATTGAATTGTTTTGAGTCTTTCAAATGGATGAATGTAGAGTTATAGATGAGTTTGTTTTATCTATATACATACCTACATAAAAATATAAGGTTTTAATTTAAAAAAACCTTTATATTATACATGCAGTGAATATGTGATATAAGTCTACCTCATAACATGCTTTTTAAAAAATAAATGCTACTTTGAAACATTTGACACACTTTGTGTGTGGCTAACCTGTTTAAAAGGTTGACGGCAAACTTGATTTAGTAATTGCTGGAGATTTTTTTGTTTGAACTCCCTATATGTGCATTTTTAGACCAAAATCAAGTACAAGGCTATGACAAAGGAAGTGGCTTGGTAATTCTTGTTAGTGATATCCCGGACTTTTTCAATCATGCACTCTCCATCAGAAAATATTTAAGATCCAAATTCTGATTATCTATAAATGATGGGTATACTATTGTACTGATCTGTTAAGTACATTTTAAAACATACACAGAGGAAAATTGAAAGTTTAAAAGGATATGGTTTTTAAAAATTAAAGTTCTAAATTTCTTCCTGTACTTCCAGGGATAAACTGTGCCTCAGCTGGTATACGGACATTTCATCTTGGGAAGGCTACTATCTAAAATGTAGAATTGGCATTTTACACTAAAAACACATTTACTAAGATTGCATTTTTCACATATGTTCACTAATGTTCTAGCCATTTACAAGTTTATTTGGTATGAATATGTTTTGTAGAGTTTTTAAAATTAGTTCTTTATTCAGTGAAAATTGTATTCTTATCAATAGGAAGCATCATTCTTAGATTTTTACTTTTGTCAAGCTGTTTACAGTGACTGAATCTTATATAAACTTAGAACATGCTATTTTTCACAGTGTTCCCGAGAATTTCATTTTCTTGTTGTATTACTTAACAGTGTGATTGATGGTTAATTTTGCCAGATTATTTTCATTCACCAGAATATTATAATCATATCTGGGACACTCTTTTTGGTAAATCATTGGAGATTAAAAAAAGAGTGAATCCCTTTGAACTCAAATTATTTTGTGAAATTAATCATTCAGATAAACTGATTTAACTAACTATAGCACTAATTATCACCATTTTGTTATCTTTATGACTGACATATTTTGGGCTATTTAGAAATATATTTTTAATTGAAAGGGAAATAATTATTTGGCATGCATTAACAATAATGAATCAACAATATATATCTGTTTTCTATTGCAGCTGTAACAAATTACCAAACTCAGTTATTTAAAACAGCAAAAATTTATGTTACAGTTCTGGAGGTCAGAAATGGATCTCACTGGGCTGAAATCAAGGTGTTGGTGGGGCTGTGTTTCCTCTGGGAGCTTAAGGGGAGAATTCATTTCCTTGCCTTTTCCAGCATCTAGAGGCCACCTGCATTCCTTGGTTCATTGCCCCTTCTTCCTTCAAAGCCAGCAGAAAAGCGTATTATTTTTTTAAAAAAAATTTACTTAATTTTTTTTATTCTTGTAGAGACAGGGTCTCACTATGTTGCCCAGACTGGGCACAAACTCCTGGGCTCAAGTGATCCTCCTGCCTCAGCCTCCCAAAGTGCTGGGATTATAGGTGTGAGCCACCGTGCCTAGCCAAACATAGCATATTCTGATCTCTTTCTCTGACACTGACATTTATTCTCTAGCCTCCCTCTTTCACTTACACTGACCTTTGTGATTACATTGGGCCCACTGCATAATGCAGGATAATCTCTCCATTTTAAGGCCAGCTGATTAGCAAACTTAATTCCATTTACAACCTTAACTAACACTTGCCCTTAACATTACATACAAGTTCTGAGTATTAAGGATATAGACATCTTTAGGGGCTATTGTTCTGTTTGCTTACTGTGTGCTAGTGTTGGGTACTAGCCTTAGCGCTTCACAGGCACTATTTAATCCTTAAGGCATTCTTATGAAGTGGGTACAGTTATTCCCATTTTACAGAGGAAGAAACTGAGGCTTAGTTTACCTAAAGTCATATACCTAGTAAGTTTCAGAGTCAGACTCCTACCTGGTTCTGTCTGACTTCATAGCCTAACTTCAGTTGCTATACAGCTTTGATAATTCAGTGAGAAAATGTTTCCTGCTTACAAACTATGTAGAACATTGTGAATACAGGTGTCATAATGTAAGAGAAATGTATTGCAGCTGTATTCTGTAATTAGGTAAAATTATTCTAATATCATTGTGAAAAAGTTGAAAAGCTGCTGCTTACATGTATAGGGCCAGTAACATTTTCAGAGTTGTCTTGTAACACATAAGTACATTTATTCCCCAGACCTTCATCTACTAGGGCTTAGCTGTTGTGGTTTATAGCTGTCATATGCTACTTTTAAAACAAATAATGCTGGACGCAGTGGCTCATGCCTGTAATCCTAGCACTTTAGGAGGCCAAGGCGGGCAGACTGCTTGGGCCCAGGAGTTTGAGAACAGCCTGGGCAACGTGGTGAAACCCCATCTCTACAAAAAATACAAAAAATTAGCTGGGCATGGTGGCACGAGCCTGTAGTTCCAGCTATTGGGGAAGGTTAGGGGAGGGGCGGGCAGTGAGGTGGGCGGATCACCTGAGCCCAAGAGGTTGAGGCAGCAGTGAGCCTTGATCATGCCACGTACTCCAGCCTGGGTGACAGAGTGAGACCCTGTCTCAAAACTAACTAACTAAATAAAAGCTAGTAACTATTTACGATATCAACTTGAAACAGGTATTTAAATCATGACAATGTACATTTATGGAACACTATGTACAGTTGGTTGCTGCATAGCAAAAACTACATACCAGGCGAAAAAAAAAAAATCCACAATATTATTAAAGGACAAAGATAAGCAAGCTTAAAACTTAAGGTTTATGGCTTCCAGAGCCATAATCTTAGAAGTTTCTCTCTTGATCTGTGTGGCTTCAATCACATATTTTTTTTCTCCACAATAATGGGATAATTATAGGATTGCCTGGTTCCTGATGGGGTAAAGGTAGATGTATTAACAGAGATGTTATCAGTCATCAGTGGTGATCTGGTGTCTAGGATAAGGAAACTATGCATCATCTCTATTTGGCAGTGTGTCCCAGTGAGTATGCTGGGCAGAAATAGACTGCCATCTTAGGCCTCAGAATCAGGTTCTTATCCCTGACTCCCCCACCCTACAGGAGAACTCAAGACAACGGGCAGGCACTCTTGGGAGCTTTATCATTGTCCTCTCACCAAGTGTTAGAAGCATCTGCTGTAATACCGCATTAAATCAGCTCTGACTTTGTTCTAGTCAGGGAGTGTCATTCTCATTCTTTGGAGAGACTTCATGCTATCTCCTACCTCATGGCATTTCATCCCCTCTTGGGAAAGTCCAATTTTTGTATAACAACCACTGGGCCTGTCCACTGAGTTCTCCTCCAGGCTCCTCCCTTTTGGCAGAGAACAAAAAAAGTGGTCCTCAAATTTTATCGTGCATTAGAATCACCTGGAAAATGTGTTAAAATACAGATTGCTGGGTCCACATCCAGAGTTTCTGATTCTGTAGGTCTGGAGTGGGAACCCTAGTTTTGCATTTCTAATTAGTCCTCCACTGATGCTATAGATCTTAGGGACCACAATGTGAGAACCACTGATATAGAAAATGCAGTTAAGGTTTAGAGCTTCCATGGATGACAGATGCCATGGATCTCTGTGTAGATAACAGAAGTCCATTTAGAGAACCTCTTACCTTTTTGAGGCCAGTATAGAAGAACAGTATGTCCCTTCAGCTACATCATTGTCAGTACATTATCAGGTTTGCACTTCTTGAACTGGAGCTAAGAGTTCCCTGATTAAAACATGATATTGGCCGGGTGCAGTGGCTCATGCCTGTAATCCTAGCACTTTGAGAGGCCAAGGCAGGCGGATCAACTGAGGTCAGGAGTTCGAGACCAGCCTGGTCAAAATGTTGAAACCCCATCTCTGCTAAAAGTACAAAAATTAGCCAGGTGTAGTGGCGCATGCCTGTAATCCCAGCTACTCGGGAGGCTGAGGCAGAATTGTTTGAACCTGAGGGTTGGAAGTTGCAGGGAGCCGAGATCGCGCCATTGCACTCCAGCCTGGGCAACAAGAGCGAAACTCCGTCTCAAAAAACAAAACAAAACAAAAACATGATATTTACATTACTGGGCAGTTAACTAAGCTAAGATTTCTTACCTTCTCAGGAACAGACCTGGTACTGTGTAGCTTATCTTTTAACTCAAAATGAGAGAGCAGCTACAGAAATTAACACTCCCTGGTATGAACTGTAAATAGCTGCAACTGTTGCTAACAATAGCAATAAATCCAGAAAAGGAACAACTGAAACTTTAAGCAGGGCATACACAACTCAAAACACTTTTTAGCCTTAAAAAAAAGTTTTGTTTTGTTTTTTCAAGTAGTTGTTTCCAGGGAGCCGGGTGCAGTAGCTCACACCTATAATCCCAGTACTTTGGGAGGCTGAGGCAGGCAGATCACCTGAGGTCAGGAGTTCGAGACTAGCCTGGCCAACAGGACAAAACCCTGTCTCTACTAAAAATACAAAAAATTAGCCGGGCGTGGTGGTACATGCCTGTAGTCCCAACTACTCAGGAGGCTGAGGTAGGAGAATCACCTGAACCTGGGAGGTAGAGGTTGCAGTAAGCTGAGATCACGCCACTGCACTACAGCCTGGGCGACAGAGCAAGACCCTGTCTCAAAAAAAAAAGTTGTCTCCTTGCAAGCTGTTTAAATTTATGAGTATTTTAGAATGCCTTGTTGACATTACTTGTTAAAGTCCTTCTCTATAAAAAAGTTTTTGTTGGGGGTAAAATGAAGGATACAAGTTTAACTGTGATTTTTTTTAAAGTTAAAATACAGAGCATCAGATTTGTTCTGGACACATTGCATTTATTCTTAAGCAGTTATTACCTAAATGGTTTTTTTCTTGCATACTTAATAAATGTATGTACTTAAAAGAAAGATTTCCTGGCATTTATTGAAAGTTGCAGTGTATTGCAGGAAAATCATAATTTTCCTGGTCAGCCTGGTCCCTGCTAGTCAGGAGGTGGGTAGACTTACCCTTATCGCTGCGCAGTCTTAGGAAAGATTTTTTTTTTTGGGGGGGGACCTAGTCTCACTGTCACCTAGGCTGGAGTGCAGTGGCGCGATCTCGGCTCACCGCAAGCTCTGCCTCCCGGGTTCACGCCATTCTCCTGCCTCAGCCTCCTGAGTAGCTGGGACTACAGGCGCCCGCCACCTCGCCCAGCTAATTTTTTTGTATTTTTAGTAGAGGCGGGATTTTACCATGTTACCCAGGATGGTTTCGCTCTCCTGACCTCACCAGCTGCCTCAGCCTCCCAAAGTGCTGGGATTACAGGCGGGAGCCACCACGCCCGGCAGGAAAGAATGTTTGAAAGATTAGCCTCTGTTTTAGCCACCAGCCCTGTCACAATCGGCGGGGGGAAGGGGGGATAGTCCAGACCTGAGTGGGAGGGAACTGCTGTATTATTATCATTAGTGGGGAAGACAAGTAAATTGCTAGGCCACAGGCTTGTATTCCCTTCTTGCAAGTATTTCAGTGGTATCTAACTTCATAGCAATCTAAGAATAGCATACTAAAAGAGTTAAACTGAGTTTCTCAAGTATTCAGCAATAATGATAAATCCCCTAATGCTTTTTCGCAACATTTTATTATGAAAATATCCAAATAGCAAAGTTAAAAGAATTTTACAGTGAACATTGTTTACCAAGGTTTTACCATTAATATTTTACTTATTTTATCCCTTAACTAACTAGATCCATCAGTCCATCTTAATTTTTTTTTTTTTTTTTTGAGACAGAGTCTCTCTCTGTCACTCAGGCTGGAGTGCAGTGGTGCAATCTCGGCTCACTGCAACCTCTGTCTCCCAGGTTCAAGTGATTCTCCTGATTCAGCCTCCCAAGTAGCTGCGATTATAGGCACCCACCATCATGCCTGGCTAATTTTTGTATTTTTAGTAGAGACGGGGTTTCACCATGTTGACCAGCCTGGTCTCGAATTCCTGACCTCAGGTGATCCACCTGTCTTGGCCTCCAAGTGCTGGGATTTACAGGCACGAGCCACTGCGCCCAGCCTAATCCATCTTATTTTTTGATGCATTTTAGATTGCTGACACCTGTACTCACCCTTCTAAAAGTCCTCACATGCACATCATTGACTAGAGTTTAAAATTTGTTTTTTTGTTGTTGTTATAAAATTTACATACAATGAAGTACACAGATTAACTCTACATTACTTAAATTTATATAAATGTATACACCTTTGTAACCCAAACTCCTGTCAACATATAGACCACGAGCACCATCCCAGCAAGTTCTCTCCTGCCTCCTCCAGGTGAACTTCTGCCCCTATCCTCCCAGAGGGAACCACTGTTCTTTTTTTTTCCTGCTATAGATTTTCCTCTTCTAGAACTTCATATAAGTGAAATTATCCATTATGTATTCCTCTTGATGATTTCTAAAAGAAATTCTTAAGAAATTAAAAGTGTTTCTGAAACAAGGAGAATAATTGATAAAGAAAATATCAGAGATCAGATTCATTACTTCATTAAATACATTTATTATGAGAACCTCTAATCTGTGGATACAGAAATCTGAAAAACAGACCCTGCCCTCAAGGAGATCACACTGTCCTGGGAGATACAGTACAAACATGCAGTTAGAGACGGGCAAGAAACAGTTACCACTTGGCACAGAAGGGACCTAATCCAGCCTGGGAGGTAATGGAGCAATCAAGGGATATTTAATTTTTACTTTGGAACTTGTCTGGGGCAGCCAATGCTCTTTATTTTCCATAATTTTAGAACCTCTTAACTAAAAATGATTTGTCCTGAAATGGCAGTTTTACAATACTGAGTAGGTGTAATACAAATTCGCTAAATAAATGAGGAAAAAACTGTAAAAGGCACAAATTGAAATTATTGGGGATTCTGCTTTCCTCTAGTTTGAGTTGAAATAGACTCAAATAGGTGTGGTATTGCTCCCAGACACAAACAACATGCACTCCTGTTCTTTGATCACAAGTGGCAGAAGCTTTCAAGAGCTCTAGATAGCAACAGCAAAACTTTAATCTTCTTGGACTCCCCTTTAACTTTCTCAAGGTATATAAAACCTGTTGCTGGTTGGGCATGGTGGCTCAGGCCTATAATCCCAGCACTTTGGGAGGCTGAGGCGGGAGGATCACTTGAGGTCAGGAGTTTGAGACCAGCCTAGGCAACATAGCAAGACCCCATCTCTACCAAAAACCAAATCAACTGTATCTTCAAACTGAGGCCCTCATCTCCTAATTTTTTTTACTCTTTACTTCCATATTTTACGCACAGATTACAAATGAAATATCCTCAGTTTCCAACTGTACCCACTTTTTCCTACTCTTGGTCCATCTCAGAACTCTATCATTGTTATTTAGTGAGGAGGGGAAGCCCGAGAAAAGCTGGAAATTTGTTTAGCCACTTTCCCCAGAAAACTGAGAGGGTTAAGAAAAATTCTGAAGCTTCTTTTGCCCAAGGAAACGAGAAAGCTACTTACTATAAACCACCTATTATAGATATGATGACCCTTGAAAGAGAAATAGTTTATTTTTCTTCATATTATCTGAAACAAATAGAGAGCATCTCAGTGTAACTAAACGCATTTTTTAGTGTACATCAGAAGGAAGGAATTGCTTAATAAAGAGTACCTGAACTGAGTTTGTTTCTGTTGATGAAAGGCAGAGCAGCTATAGAGGCGAGCTGCCCTAAAATAGTGTAAACAGTCACTGCCTTAAAGGTGCTTCTAACAGTAACAAAGCAGGGGCCCACGACAAACTATTCTAAACAATACTTTCTTCTTGCTTTTCCTAGTCCATTTCATTCAACTGAGTTCCACAATTCAGAAACAGTGACAGGAGGGATAAGAAAAATGGAGTGCCTGTACCTCTGAATCCTGACTCACGCACAAGTGTTTTAGCTCAAATTGGCCAGACATTTCTGAGTAAGGGATCGCTGGCAGTGTTTGGAAACTAAAGGAGAATAAAGAACAGTCTCATCAATCATGCAGCTTATGTTGTGGACTGAACTCATATATTTAAGCCCTAACTTCCAATGTGATAGTGTATGGAAGTGAGGCCTGTGAGTGGTAATTAGGGTTAAAGGTCATGAGAGAGGTGCCCCATGATGGGATTAGTAATCTTATAAAGATAACTAATTTATAGAACTTTCTCTCCGTTATGTGAGGAGATAGCAAGAAGACAGCCCTCTGCAAACCAGAGAGAGGGCCCTCACCAGGAACCAAATCTGCTGGCTCCTTATCTTGGACTTCCCAACCTCCAGAACTGTGAAAAATAAATGTTGTTTAAGCCAGTGGTCCCCAACCTTTTTGGCACCAGGGGCTGGTTTTATGGAAGACAGTATTTCCACAGATAGGTGGAGCGAGGCAATGGTTTTGGGATGAAACTGTTCCACCTCAGATCATCAGGCATTAGATTTTCATAAGGAGTACACAATCTAGATCTCTTGCTTGCAGTTCACAATAGGGTTTGCATTCCAATGAGAATCTAATGCTGCCACTGATCTGTCAGGAGGCAGAGCTCAGGCTGCTCGCTCACCCACTGCTCACCTCCTGCTGCGTGGCCTGGCTCTGAACAGATGTGTACCTGTCCATGGCCCAGGGGGTTGGGGAACCCTGATTTAAGTCATCCAGTCTATGGTACTTTGTTATAGAAGCCCAAGCTAAAACAATTCAGTACTTTGAGATGTATTGTAAAAAGTACCTTTTCCTTAAATGACCTCCATGACCCATTAACAAGTGAAAGCTGACCTTTATTTGGTCATTTCATAGGATATTCCAGAATGCTGTGATACTGAATATCCATGTGTCCCATCATTCTTGATTTTTTTTTTTTTTGAGACAAGCTCTTACTATATTGCCCAGGCTGGACTTGAACCCTCAAACTCCTGGGTTCAAGAGATCCTCCTGTCTTGGCCACCCAAAATGCTGAGATTGCAGGCGTGAGCCACTGTGCCCTGCCAGGACTAGCTTTTTAAAGAGGCAACAGAGCCAGGCACGGTGGCTCACACCTATAATCCCTGCACTTTGGGAGGGTGAGGTGGGCGGATCACTTGAGCTGAGAAGTTTGAGACCAGCCTAGGCAACATGGTGAAACCCTGTCTCTACAAAAAATTACAAAATTTAGCTGGGTGTGGTGGCACAAACCTGTGGTCCCAGGTACTGGCAAGAGATGGGAGGATCGCTTGAGCCTGGGAGGCTGAGGCTGCAGTGGGCCAAGACTGCACCAATGCACTCCAGCCTAGGTGACACTGAGAATCTGTGTCAATAAATAAATAAATAAAGCAACAGGTATCAAATATTCACAAGAGATTTCTGCCTCTCAGCATGGGTGCAACTCTCATCCCACTCAGGATAACGGTGATGGCTGAGGTACTGAACATTGCTAAAAAACTGTGTGAAGGTAAAACAAAAGAGGTCTATGAATTGTTTGTTAAATAGGCCAGGAAAAGTCCTCCTGCAGTCTAAGGGCCAGATGACAGCAGGAAATGCAGTCAGAATCACCTGGAAGGAAAAGTTGCAACCTCAAATAAAATTACCAGTTGCATTTTTCTGTTGTTACAGGAAGCAGGTATTAAAACTGCTTTCACCAGAAAATGTGAGGAGACAGCTTTCATTGTGCCCCAGTGTGAAATAATTCCAACTGAATGGTTTGCAGAAGAATAGCAACTGGTTCTTTACTCAAAAGAAATCCTGGTGCCAAGAAAGGATATGAGTTTTACCCACCTAAAATGGAGATGTTTTTCAAGGATGATGCCAATCATGACCCACAGTGGTCTAGGGAACAGCTAACTGCAGCAAAATTTGGCTTTGCTGCACTTGGTATAAAACTGAAGTGGGTATCATGAGTCATGCCACATAGGTTGTTTTGAAATACTGGAGACATCCTGGTTGCCCCCTAGAACTGTACACTGGTTGATATGAAGAATGAATTTGGTGTTGATGTGACCAGCAAAGAAATTGTTCTCACTGATGTTATTGATAATGATTCCTAGAGACAGTGACCATCAGGAGATCAAAGCCAATACAGAAAGACAGTCTTTTAATCATCCTTTTAAAAATGTTATTAAAAAAAAATAGAGACGGAGTCTTGCCATGTTGCCCAGGCTCAAGCAATCCTCCTGCCTTAGCCTCCCAAAGTGCTGGGATTACAGGCGTGAGCCACCACTTCTGGCCAAAAGATAAACAGTCGTATCAAGGCTTCAGTGTAACTCCTGAAGGGTTCCAAATGGTACAGAAAAACTTTGCATGGGTTGTAGAGATTACAGTTGCTTTTGAAATCAGAAAGTCAGTGCAGTGTTATAGTACTGATGGGTTCTACTTCTGACCTTAGTCACCATGAAAAAAATCAAGGCCTGTGGAAAATTTGGCATTCCATGTGGACTTCGAGTAACATCTGCACATAAAGGACCAGATGAAACTCTGAGGATTAAAGCTGAGTATGAAGGGGTAGCAGTCGTACTGTATTTGTGGCAGTGGCAGGCAGAAGCAATGGTTTGGGATCAGTGATGTTTGGGAACACTGCACATTCAGTTATCTGCTGTCCTCCCCTCACACCAGACTGAGGAGTTCAGGATATGTGGTTTCCTCTTCAACTACCCAGTGGTCTCGGCTGTTCAACCATACTTTCTCCAGAAGGATCAGTTCAGTTTGCTGCTCAGATCTTTGGATTAAACAATGACTTATTATGGGGCAAACTGCAAGCAAGCACTTTGAGCACATGGATTTCTTGGAAGAAAGGTGACAAGAAAATGACAGAAAGAACATCATTGCATTTTTTAGGGGGAAAACTACAAATTTCTAATTTAGCTGCAGAAAAATCAAGCAAGATGAAAAAATTTTAAATTAGAGAACACAAATAAAATGTACTAGTGAATACATGCTCCCCAAGATCCAAACAAAAACTATTCACGATGTAATTAAAACAGGTAAGTGCTGTGAAAAATAGAAACATGGTGACATAGGAGGAGTCTGACAGGGGAACCTAACTGAGTCCTGAGAGTGTAAGCCAGCTTCCCCAAGGAAGTGACATTTCAAGCGAGATCTGAAGGACAGAAGTCTATAAACCAAGTAGAGAAAGGTAGTGCTGAGGGCAGAGGGCACCTACATGGGCAGAAGCTGGGAGCAAGATGAGTACAGCATGCCCCAAGTAATCAGGAAGTGCCAGTGGCT
The DNA here is from genome assembly GCF_003255815.1 of Theropithecus gelada. NCBI lineage: Eukaryota > Metazoa > Chordata > Mammalia > Primates > Cercopithecidae > Theropithecus > Theropithecus gelada. The sequence continues at coordinate 44,345,026 of NC_037683.1, read as the reverse complement.
GGAGTGCAGAGACAGCAGTGCAGTTTTAGCTAGAGATGAGAGCAAGGGAGGCAAGGGCTGGATCATCCTGTCTCCTGTAGGCCACAGCAAGGTGTCTGGTGTTTATGACAGAGGAAAGGCACTTATTGAAGTGACATTTTAAAAAATTACTGACGGCCGGGCATGGTGGCTCATGCCTGTAATCCCAGCACTTTGGGAGGCCAAGGCAGGTGGATCACTTGAGGTCAGGAGTGCGAGACCAGCCCGGCGCAAAAGCCTGTCTCCTGAAAAAATAAAAATTTAGCTGGGTGTGGTGGCGGATGCCTGCAATCCGAGCTACTCAGGAGGCTGAGGCAGGAGAACTGCTTGAACACAGGAGGTGGAGGTTGCAGTGAGCCGAGATTTTGCCACTGCACTCCAGCCTGGGCGAGAGAGACCATCTTTAAAAAAAAAAAAAAATTGACAATATGAAGAATAGATTGAAGGGAGATAAGAACTGAGATAAATCCTATTTTACCTTCAATTTCTACTTTAAAATCAGATACAATCATTTGGAGAAAAAATTTCCTAGTTGGGAACATCAGATAGATTTAAGGTAGCCGGGCGCGGTGGCTCATGCCTGTAATCCCAGCACTTTGGGAGGCCAAGGCAGGCAGATCACCTGGGGTCAGGAGTTCGAGACCAGCCTGACCAACATGGAGAAACCCAGTCTCTACTAAAAATATAAAATTAGCCAGGCGTGGTGGCGCATGCCTGAAATCCCAGCTACTCAGGAGGCTGAGGCAGGAGAATCGCTTGAACCCAGGGGTCGGAGGTTGCAGTGAGCCAAGATCACGCCATTGCACTCCAGCCTGGTCAACAAGAGTAAAACCCCATCTCTAAATAAATAAGTAAATAAATAAATAAATAAATAAAAAGATTTAAGATGGAAGCCAGTCTCTTGGGGATTGGGAGAGCTCTGTAGCTAAGCAGAGATCCCCCAGGGCCGTTCCTGGTCACACCTACTCCTTACTCTGGAGGTCTAGAACTCTACAGTGGCTGCTAGAACTCTACAGAGGCTGCTACGGGTGGGTTAACAGATTTCACCAGATGATATGATGATTAAACACCCTTTTTATCAAATCTAAATTTACAAGTTCAGGATATTGCACTTTTTCTTTATGATGGATTTCCATCCAAAACAGGACTTTTAGAAGCGACTGCTCCTTTACCTTGCTGTCCTTATCAGGCAATCCCAACGATCTCTAAAGCCAGGAAACAACCTAAAACTTAACAAGCAAATTCCCAATGTGGCTAAAGCTTCACACTCTCCTAACCAGCTCTGAAAGCAAAAGTAGGTATTTAAAAAAACCAACCAACCAAACAAACAAACAAAAAACTGAAAAGGACAAACATCCAGACTATTTAACTTGGGAGTAAACATTACATGAGGGTACTCTATTACAACAGAAAGTACTGAGAAGCTAAACCAAGAAAGTTTAAACTCAGTAGGGAAGTTTATTATATGAGGAAGACCGTTAAGAAATAAAATGTGTGGCCGGGTGCGGTGGCTCACGCCTGTAAACCCAGACCTTTGGGAGGCCAAGGTGGGCGGACTGCTTGAGCCCAGGAGTTCAAGACCAGCCTGGGCAACATGGTGAAACCCCATCTCTACAAAAATTAGCTGGGTTTGGTGGCACGTGCCTGTAGTCCCAGCTACTCAGGATGCTGAGGCGGAAGGATCGCTTGAGCCCAGGAAGTCAAGGCTACAGTGAGCCATGATCGTGCAACTACACTCCAGCCTGGGTAACAGAAACCCTGTCAAAAAAACAAACAAACAAACAAACAAAAAAACGCTTTGCAGTTAAACTACCTGGAAAAAAACTTACATGAAACCCTCTTGACCAAATAAGATGGATAGACAAAGGAATGTTTTACCTGCCACATTCCCAGGTTAAGTTGCTAAAAGTCAAGGTAGTGTGCTGTTTTCTCAATAAAAAGACTAACAGGTTAATCTATTAATACCACAAAAAAGGAACGTGCTAGTATTAAGGAACTACTCAACCATAAGAGAAGACCAAAAAGAGTGAAACAAACTTTGTTTGTTTAAAACAAAAACAAACTTTATTCCAAATTATCAAAAAAAAAATTGTTAACTCTGAAACATTTAACATAATTTCATTTAAACTCATATGGTCATAAAACTCAAACTATCAAAAATAGCATTGTGCGCTTAACCACTTTCAGTAATGAACCTTCAAGAGGAAACATTTAGAGACTCCCACACAACACATATTTAATATTAAGCAAAGACAGCATTAAAAACTAAAACTCCTCAAATTTCAAGAGAATACCTGTTCAAGTTTTTGATATGCATTTGCACATGATAAAAGAAATATTTTAATTTAAAAGAAACCAAGTCTGAGTGCTTACCCTTTCTTCAAATGTAATCTCCTGTCCACCCTTCATTTTATGACTGCATATGCCTCACTCTACTTCATCTACACTGAAACAGTGTTAGTTCAACATGATTGGCTTCACTCGAAGCCCTCTAGATCCCATTTCATATATCCCATCGACCACCATTATTCCCTTACATGTTTGCACAGCCTTATACTGAGCATTACATTGTAACCAAGCTTGGGAATTTCAGGTATCCAAAGGTAATTATATACACACGATTCTGTTTTATTGCACAGTTCACAATATAGCCGGTGATTATACAGCCAACCATGTTAAGATGAATATCGACTATTTAGACAAAGACATCGATTTTGTCCCCAACCACAAATGAAACAAGAAAGACACACATATTCGTCACCATATCAAGGTTGTGTTTACTCTGTGGTGCAGTCCTGAGGGCTCATACCACTCTCAGTGTGTTCAATACAGAATCCATAACATTTCTGGTGGCATCACACATGAAGTATAGGACACAAGACCATAAGTGTCCTGTACTCATGAGCCATTTGTGCCACATACGTAACAGAAAGGCCACTTTTAAAGCTTTTCAGATATTCAATCATGTTTGTCTTTTCATTTTTTTTTTTTTTTTTTTTTTTTGAGACAGAGTTTTGCTCTGTTGTCCAGGCTGGAGTGCAGTGGTGCAATCTCGGCTCACTGCAACCTCCACCTCCCAGGTTCAAGCAATTCTCCTGCCTCAGCCTCCCGAGTAGCTGGGATCACAGGCGTGTGCCACCATACCCGGCTAATTTTTTGTATTTTTAGTAGAGATGGGGTTTCGCCGTGTTGGCCAGGCTGTTCTCAAACTCCTGACCTCAAGTGATCCACCCGCCTTGGCCTCCCAAAGTGCTGGGATTACAGGCATGGGCCACCACGCCTGGCCTGCCTTTTCAAAGTTGTTACCATACTAGTTCACACTGAAGGTAAAAGCAATAGTTAGAATCTCTTATTAACAATACATTTTGACTTCAAGTTCAAAGCTGTTGGTTACAAGTTCTGCTAAATTTTTTGTCAAATTTAAGAAGCCTATAGGACAACACAAAACCATCCCTGGTAATGTATTTGCAGTTTGGTCTTCAAAAGCTGTAAAGAGTGACAAAGAAATTAAAAAAAAAAAAAAAATACTGCGTTAAAACCATTAAAAATATTTATTAATAATTGTTTTTAAACGCCACTTATTTGAGACAGCAGAAACCAAAGCATTTTCCTTAGAATTCTCACTTTGCTTGTATTTCACAAAAGTGCTTTAGAACTCAGATTTCTACCACCTGTATGGAGTGTAAAGTCAAAAGGAAGCCCAACAAAACCAAAGGCCCAATGGTGTCTATTCCCAGGCTAACCCACCTGCCCTGGGCTGAGGAGCTGGACACACCTACTGACAGAGTCACACACATGAATGAGGGGGTCAGGCACCAAGGTGCCTTTATTTATTCATTTCTCAAACTCAATTCCCTTCAAATCCTGACTCTATTTAATAGGCCAAAGGACGCTACTCATATTTATTTGGTGCCAAATTATTATTTTTTTTAAATCCTTACATCTGCACCTTGAAAGCAAACTGCAATATCCAGCACAACATTGTCAGACAGAGCTGCTATAGAGCTATTTACCTTTTATTACTGCCTGGCCAATGCTTAATACACTTCATCCTTTACAGCTGGAAGAAGGATGTTCACTGTATTTAACCAGCCATAGTGCATTTAGAGGTAAACAGCTTTTATGGACTATTTGCCCAGGAACTTTCAGTAAACTACCAAGTTGCGGCCCCGATTTTATTTTGGTCAGTATGTGCATATATTCACATGCAATTACCCAGAAAGAAGAAAAACTGGTTAACAAGAAACCTACCGTCATGTCAGAAGCTGGAAATTAATCTTTAGCTACATAATATTTACAGAAAGGGTTTTAAGATTCATAATCCACTTTTTCAGTCTGTCTCTTATATTTCATTAGTCAATTGGAAGTGGCATATGAGTTTCATCTGGAAAAAATATTTTCACATTTTCTAATTCCTTTGACAAAGTTTTCGTCTGTTAAGGGATGAGAATGCTATTTGGTTATTACCTACTTTTAGAATTCAAACTAACCCTTCAAATGTCTTTATTTAGATTGTATGCTCTCAAATTATCTTATTGTTTTACTGACACAATGGTAAAACGGGGTCCCCAAAGTGTCAAAACCCTAATGGAGTCTCTATTTCCAAGAGTAAAATAAAAGACAGCGAACACTGGCGGGGGAGGGGGGGAGTGGTTAAAACTATCCTGAGTCTTTTCCCCCCTCTGTAACATTTAGAAACTAGGGGGAAGTAAGTGGGATTCCATTAATAGACTTCCAAAACAAAATGTTATGGAAACGTTTACTTTTTAAAAGGAGAGTTTTAAGAGAACAGGATGTTTGAATATGACCAACTCCTACTCAAGGGGAAAAATAACCACAGACCTTTGCTGAGATGGCACCAATAACTGAAAGGAACCAAGCTAAACAGAATTTGATCTATACACAAAATGAAAACTTGTTAACAGGAAGGAACACCTATAACAAAATTTAAGTCCCTTCATCTTTTGGCAATGAAATAAGTGAAATTATAAGGACATTTTGGAAGGGTTGAAGGTCACAGTCAGAATCAAACAGAAAACTTCCAAACCTAGAAAGCAAAACGGGAACTTTCATAGCTCCTTGATCTACCATATCTAAACAGAGACAGTACAATGACTATCCAACAGGTGCTTAGTTTCAAAAATAATACAAGCAATTTATCATGAAAAGGCTAAACCTAATAAGCTGTTTGTCTTCTCTGTTCTGCCCCTTTGTCATATGCTTGAGCCTAAAGAAGAAGGTCCTCTGCAGCTGCTCCTGAGGGCAGAGAAGCAAGCAATGGAGTAACAAAGGAAGCTTGAGGAGCCCCTGGCCCCTGAGGACCTTCTCTCTGGCCAGTCACAGCCACTTATGTTTCAATGCAGGAGACTTCAAGACTGGTTTGAGAAAAAGAATCCTATCTTGGGGATTAGGTTCCCTGTCAAAGGCCATCAGATGGACAGCTATTTTCCAGGCAATTAGCCTAAAGCTCTTAGGTAAAAAAAAAAAAAAAAAAAAAAAAAAAAAAAAAAAAAAAAAAAAAAAACAAACAAAACAAAACAGAAAACAAAACAAAACAAAAAACTTTGTATTTTCCTACTGGAACCTTTTATTCTGTTTTGTTGATGCTGAAGGAAAACAGCTTTGCCCATAACTCACTGTGCCCTGGAGTCATGACACCAACTTGTATTCGGCCAATTAAGAAAGAGGTCAAACTGCATTCTTCTTAGAAGGTCTATTCAGTTGATAAATGGCACTTAACTGATGGTATTTTTCATATAACCTTTAACAAGAACTCATAAGTTGCATTGATTATGCCCCAAGAAATAAGGGACCGATGGTAATTCAGATGGGCACCTCTGAAAAGATTTATCAGTTTTCTGTCCCGTTCCAGCCAGATTTTTTGGAAAACCTTGGGGAAAGACTGAAATTCCCCACCAATCTGAGACTGTATGCGAGTTTTTACAACATTAATTGGAAAAAACAAGAATCCCAACATGGCACCCAATAGACCTCCACAGATAAAATCATTGACCAAATGAGCACTGTGAGTCGTCGCGGTAGGCAGATGCTCCTTAATGGGACCTCGAAGGCCAAAAAACAAGACATTGCTGAGTCCATTCCGGAAAAGAATGGGCACCAAGCCCCGGTAATACTCTCCAATTCCATGACATTTCAGTGCCTTGAAAGCCTGATAAGTGTTGGTAAATTTGTCATGATGCTTGTGGTCTTGAAGCAATGTCTGAACTCTTTCCAGTGGAGTGAAAATTGCTTCTGTTGTCCCTGCAAGCACTGCCGCCACGCCACAGGTTGCAAACTCTGGAGCACTGACATGCTTGTGGAGAAGGCAGGATAAATCTTCATAGAGACCAAACATAAGTGCAAGTGTAGTTGTCTTCTGCATCAATGGGGGAAGGATTCCACGATACAAATTTCGAAATCCATCCCTTCTCAACTGAAGTATTGCATCCCGTGTTTTGATGCCATACAGCTGTTGTCGAAAGAGGACCTTCTGAATGGGAAATGTGATTGCAACATTGTTGAAGGCTGCACAGCAGCCACACAAGTAATGCTTCATCTCACCAACATTTGTAATATGAGGTGATATATCTTGTTTTGAAGATGTTAGTATTGGTGGCCTCTTTTCATGAGCTTCTGAATCCATCATGTTGCTTAAGATCTTTCTTTTTCATGAAGGACTTTTTTTAACCTACAAATAATAAATGACAACGGGTAAACCCGTTTTATAGAGAGCTAAACACATGGGATTTCTCCCTAATCCATCCTCTAATATCTGGACACCACACTTTCCTTTTCAGACTAGATCAGGGATTCTTCAAGCGTTCTCAGAAGACCCCTGGAAGTCCCTGAGATCCTTTTGAGAGTCCAGGGGGTTTTCCTTTTTCAAACTACATATCTATGTGAGGCTCGATTTTTTGCATATACTTTAATCAAAACGACTTATCACAACAGACTGCAGTAAACAGTAAACTCCATCTGTCTTTTAAATTAGACATGCAAGAGGCTTAGAAAATTGTAAAATATTTTCTAATGACTGTAAAATCATTAGAAAAAAATGGGAGGCATGAATGTTATTTTTCATGAAAATGTGTTAACATGTAATCATTACCTCAAATGATTAACATGTTTATCATTACCTCAAAATTCATATTTTAATTTTAAATTCCTAAAGACCCTGAATATCAGTCCACATAAACAAAGGCTGTTTGGGGCCCACAATAATTTTTAAGAGTATAAAGGAGTCCTAACAGCAATAATTTTCAGAGTCACTAGACTAGTTCATAATTACTGACTACACTATATAACGGTATCTATCGTCCTGCTGAAATAGGCACACATTCCTCCCATGAGAAGTAAAACAGCAAGACATGCATTCATTCTATTAATATTTACACTTCTTTGGTACCTACTATGAGCTAGGTCCTCTGCTAAGTTGCTAGAGATTCAAAGATAAGGAACTCACAAACTAATAGAATGTGCCAACGTGGACAAGTACACCAATGTGACAGCTTCTATGATAACCAACCATTGCGGGAACACAGGTAAGGGACACTGAACATGCACCTTGGAAGGTGGAGGTGTGGGATGATGGGCGCAAGGAGGGCCTGCAGGTATGTACCATGCACTCTATTTTCATATATGAATTCTCAAAGCAACTCCATAAAGTATTATTTTTCCAGTTTTACAAATGAACAAAACCAGTATTCTCTTTTGTTCTGTTCAAGGCACAGCTAGTAACTGGTGGGGTCAGCATTCTGAAATGAAGTCTGACTGACTCCAGGGCTCATATCTCTGCTACCATATCACAGATGGCAATGACTTTGTGAGGCTGCCCTGAGATAAGAGGTAGCTATACTAGATACTGCTGAAAATGACAGGAACTAAGCCAAAGTTCCACCCCTATAAAACACCTCCTTCTGTAAAATGTACAATCTTTCCTTGCCAGTCATCTAAATCTGATTCCTCCTCCCTGAAAAAATCCAGATCCAAATAGTTGGGTCATACCGAACAATTCCTACCTTCCAGTGCTGATCTTGGAGATCACCTTTATTTGGGGGATAACATGACAATTGTATTATATCTTAGATATAATAGAAACATATACAAACTTCCATATATTAGAAATATATATATGAGGCTAAATATTTTTTAACTGGATTTTAATTCCTTAACAGTAAGAGACTGGCCAGGCATGGTGGCTCATGCCTGTAATCCTAGCACTTTGGGAGGCTGGGGCGGGAGGATTGCTTGAATCAGGAGCTTGAGACCAGTGTGGGCAACATAGAGAGATCCCATGCCTACAAAAAAGTTAAAAATTAGCTGGGCATGGTAGCACACGCCTGTAGCCCCAGCTATGTGGGATGCTGAGGTGGGAGGATCAGTTGAGCCAGGGAGGTCAAGGCTGCGGTGAGCCATGATTGCACCACTGCACTCTAGCCTGGGCAACAGAGCAAGACTCTTGTTTTTAAAAATAACAGTAATTTAAAAATTAAAAATAGTAGTCAGGCGCAGTGGCTCACACCTGTCATCCCAGCACTTTGGAAGACCAAGGCGGGAGGATTGCATGAGGCCACAAATTTGTGCCCAGCCTAGGCAACATGGTGAGACTCTGCCTCTACAAAAATCAAAATAAATTCGCAGGGCATGGTGGCGTGCACCTGCAGTCCCAGCTACTGGGAAGGTGGAGGCAGAAGGACCTCTTGAGCCCAGGAAGTTGAGGCTGCAGTGAGCTGTGTTCATGTCACTGTGTTCCAGCCTGGGTGAAAGAGTAATACCCTGCTAACAACAAAAAAAAGAACATACGATCCAACAATCCTACTATCCTACTTCTGGGGATATAACCAAAATAATTGAAAGCGCAGCCTCAAAGACCTTGCACACCCACGTTCACAGACGTACTATTCACAACAGCCACGAGGTGGAAGCAATCCAAACCATATTTAAGGGTTGCAATGGGAAATAATAAAAACAACAAAAAACTGTCTAGGTCTTTCACTTGGAACAAAAAATTGCCAAGTTCCTTATGTTTTTTTTCCTCCTCATACTACACACATGCTGTGGTGAACTGCTCAACATTCAGGACAAAAGATGTTAAGGAAAACCATGATCACTCTCAAAGTAAAAAGCACAGAGCTGAGGCACAGAAAGAATCAGAAAGCATTAGTTCCTAAGGGGCATGTATCTGCCGGAGCCACCGATGCATAACGAATATGGAACACATACACAACCATAATTTTCCTTCTAAGACGGCAGATTAAGAAAACAATTCACACAACATGTACACAAAGATTCAGCCATAAGATAGTCACAGCCAGGCTTTTAATAGCAAATACTGAACACAAATGCTCAACAGTAAAGGACACAATGTGTAAGTGAAGATGTATCCACAGGATGAGACATATAGTTATTAAAAATAAAGAAGTGTTTAAGGTTCAGTGTAGGATTAATTTTGAATTTTTAGTGGTATTTAGATGGAAAGTAAAAATTAAATAGTTATGTCAGGTACCTATGTCAGGGGAGATAAAACATGCAAATAATTAGACAACAGGGAGATAAATGAAATCATGTAAGGTATCAAGGCCCCGTAGAGCAGGAGGTCATTCATCAGCTGTCTGGAGGGAATGACAGGCAGAACATGACCCCTGGGCTCGACTCTGAAAGCTGAATAAGTGTCACTATGCACGTAAGGGTGAAGCACATTTTAGCCAGTGGAGCAGCACAGGCTAAGGCATAGGTGTTGGGCTAAAGGAGCACCAGCACTGCATTCTTGGAGGTTACGTGTGTGTGCCTGCAGGGGCACAACGTAGGTGGAGAAGGATGGGTAGCTGATGAGGACAGAGAAGCAGGTTAGGACCCTCAGGAAAATCCCAAGACCCTCTGAACAATACTACATTATATATATATAATACTACATTATATATATATATATAATTTTTTTTTTCTTTTTTTTGAGACAGTGTCTCACTTTGTTGCCCAGGCTGGAATGCAGTGGTGCAATCTTGGCTCACCTGCAGCCTCAACCTCCTGGGGTCAAGCAATCCTCCCATCTCAGCCCTCTGACTAGCTGGGACTACAGGCACGTGCCACTACACCTGATTTTTTTTTTTTTGAGATGGAGTCTCACTCTGTCGCCCAGGCTGCAGTATAGTAGCACAGTCTTGGCTCAATGCAACCTCTGCCTCCTGGATTCAAGCGATTTTACTGCCTCAGCCTCCTGAGTAGCTGGGATTACAGGTGCGCACCACCCATGCCCGGCTAGTTTTTGTATTTTCAGTAGAGACGGAGTTTTGCCGTGTTGGCCAGGCTGGTCTCGAACTCCTTACCTCAGGTGATTCACCTGCCTCGGCCTCCCAAAGTGCTAGGATTACAGGTGTGGGCCACAGCACCCGGCCCAATTTTTGTATTTTTTGTAGAGATGGGGTTTCACCATGTTGCCCAGGCTGATCTCGAGCTTCTGGGCTGAAGTGATTCAACCGCCTCAGCCTCTCAAGGTGCTGGGATTATAGGCGTAAGTCACTGTGCCCGGCCAAAATATTTTGCTTTCTCTTATGAAGCAGATGAAAGAAACTATTTTATTTAAGTATGTTACACTAAGATCTGTATGTCCTTTTCTAAGCATATAGACTATTATTAAGAAAATGTAGGTATCTGTACAATCTATGGCCTAACGCCTCTTTGGAGTTTGAGTTGCTTTGCTGTCATGTTTCTAAAGATGAACTCTTCTTAACTAAGAGCAAGTTAGGACTAGTATCACTGCAGGCCCAAAGTCTACCCTTAGGAAGGTAATATGAGGAGTCAGGAAACTTCTCCCCACTCAAAGAAAGTCACTTGGTTGTATCCAGAGAGCTGGGCAGTGTCAGAGCTCAAACCTTTCACAGTCCCTCCCTGATCAGGAGAGCCATACCACCTCTAAGGTTCAAAATATTTTGTTCAGTTGAAGAAATCTGCTCTGAAAATTTGTTTCACTGCCATTTAAACAGAGAGAAATTACTTCCAATTTTGCCAGTTACTAATGCGGTTAGATTATGAAGTCACCTGTATGCTCCATTGACAGATGCCAGATTCCTTGGAGTTGGGCTGTTTGTAGATCCAGTAACAACAACAACAACAAAAATTTAAATAAAAATTCACAAAAGAAATGTGTATTACCTAAATGAATAGAGAAAAAAAGCTGGAAATCAATTAAACACACAGAAAGCCTCTCCTCCAGGCTCACTGGCCTACTCGGGTCTCATCTCACCTGAACTAATGCCAGGGACTCTGCAGCAATCAGCTTGACTCTGTTCACCTTACCCACCCCATTCCCTGCCCTCTTCCAACCTACTCATCATTTTCAAAAGAAACACACACACTATCAAGCGAAAAAAGTGAGGTGTGTAACAATGCATTTTGGAATCTAACATCAGCACAGAGATACCTCAGTGTTTAGAATGGTTGCACCGTACTCTGAAATGACTGCACTGCATACAATTTATTCTATCTCCTATTTATGGTTGCTTTTTTTTTATTATTATTTTTTATGGTTTTATTTTATATTATTAAGGTTTGGAAAAGTCTGTGGACAATTCAGCTTGCCAAGTGTGTGAGTGGGTTTATAAAAGCTGTATGTTTTTAATTCCAAGACCTTCCAGAAGTGTCTAGAGGAAAGGTCTAATTAAACCTGCCCCCACCCACCTTTTCTTTTTTTAATTTTTTTTTTTTTTTTTTGAGGCAGAGTCTTGCTTTCCTGCCCAGGCTGGAATGCAGTGGCACGATCTCGGCTCACCACAACCTCCATCTCCTGGGTTCAAGTGATTCTCCTGCCTCAGCCTCCCGAGTAGCTGGGATTACAGGCGCCTGCCACCATGCCTGGCTAATTTTTGTATTTTTAGTAAAGACAGGGTATCAACATGTTGGCCAGTCTGGTCTTGGAACTCCTGGCCTCAAGCGATCCATCCGCCTCGGCCTCCCAAAGTGCTGGGATTACAGGCATGAGCCACTGGCCTGGCCTTTTAAAAAATTTTTTATTTTAAGTTCAGAGGTACATGTGAAAGTTTGTTACGTAGATAAACTTGTGCCATGGGGTTTGTTGTACAGTTTATTTTGTCACCCAGGTATTAAGCCTAGTACCCATTAGTTATTTTTCCTGATCCTCTCCCTCCTCCCACCCTTCACCCTCCTATAGGCCCCAGTGTGTGTTGTTCCCCTCTATGTGTCCGTGAGTTCACATCATTTAGCTTCCACTTAAAGTGAGAACGTGTGGTATTTGGTTTTCTGTTCCTGAGTTAGTTTGCTAAGAATAATGGCTTCCAGCTCCATCCAAGTTCCGGCAAAGGACACGATCTTGTTCTTTTTATGGCTGCATAGTATTCCATGGTGTATGTATACCACGTTTTCTTTATCCTGTATACTACTGATGGGCATTTAGGTTGATTCCATGTCTTTGCTACTGTGAATAGTGCTGCAGTGAACATGGATGTGCATGTGTCCTTATAGTAGAACTATTCCTTTGGGTATTATTTTTTTCTATTTTGCCTTTAAACAATGCAGCAATGGGCAACCTTGTACCTATACCATGTGAATTCTTTTGCCATTAAAAACTTTTTTTTTTTTGAGACAATGTCTCATTCTGTTGCCCAGGCCAGGATGCAGTAGAACAATCATGGTTTACCATAACCTTGAACCCCTAGGTTCAAATGACCCTCTTGCCTCAGCCTCCTGAGTAGCTGGAACTACAGGCACACAGCACCACATTCCACCTTTTTTTTTTTTTTTTTACTTTTTTTTTTGTAGAGAAGAGGTCTTACGTTAGCCAGCCTGGTCTCCAACCTCTAGCCTCAAGTGATCCTCATGCCTCAGCTTCCCAAGGTGCTGGGATTACAAGGAGTGAGCCACCTTGCCTGCCATTTAAAATTTTGAATATGATTCAGCATCTTTCATTTCTACTGACCACTTCTTTACTCTATATTTTTCATATATGTTGCCCATTTTTCTGCTGGCGCTTTGGTTGTCTTACTGATTTGTAAAATACCTTTTGGATATGAAGAAAATGAATCTAGTTATATTAGTCAAATTATGGCAAATAATTTTTCCATGTCTCTATCATTTTTATACACTAAAGTTCTTAATTTGGATATTAAATATCTCAACTTCTAGATTTCCTGTTCTCCTCAGAAGGTCTTCATTACTCCAAAATTATAAACAAGTAATCCAGGCTTCCTTCCACAACCTTTTTTTTTTTGAGAGAGTCTCACTCTATCATCTAGGATGGAGTGCAGTGGTATGATCTCGACTCACTGCAACCTCTGCCTTTCCGGTTCAAGTGATTCTTCTGCCTCAGCCTCCCAAGTAGCTGGGATGATAGGTGTGCGCCACCATGCCCTGCTAATTTTTATATTTTTAGTAGAGACAAGGTTTTGCCACATTGGCCAGGCTGGTCTCAAACTCCTGGCCTCAAGTGACCGGCCAGCCTCAGCCTCCCAAAGTGCTCAGATTACAGGCCCTTCCATAATTTTTATGGTTTCATTTATCACGTACACTGTAATCTCTCTGGCATATCAGTATAAGAAGCGAGGCAAAGACAAGAGACTGCCAACATCACTGATGAATTTTGTTTCCAGTAGTCGCAGCATAATCTAAATACCCATGGGCATTCACGTTTATTTCTGCACCCCATTCTTTTCCACAAAGAGCCTAGTACTTCTTCTCTAGTCCTAACCTGTTTTAACCTATTGCAGCATCAGAATACAGTTCATCACCTAGTAGGGCTTCCCCTCCAAAGAGAATTATTACAGTTTTTCTGGTCCTCTCACTTTTCTCAGGTAAACTTCCGTGTACTCTTTCCCAAAATCCTGTTGGTGTTCTATGGTGGAATATGTATCCACAAAATGATGCATATATAGTAAAAATAGGCCAGGTAGCCGGGCACAGTGGCTCATGCCTGTAATCCCAGTACTTTGGGAGGCCGAGGTGGGCGGATCACTTGAAGTCAGGAGTTCAAGACCAGTCTGGCCACTATAGGGAGATAAGTACAATCATAGAAGGTATCAAGGCCACGTACAGGAGGTCATTGACTAGCTGTCTGGAGGGAATGACAGACACGACATGGCAAGTCTATTTTAATTTTAAATACTGATCATCTTTTCAAAATTGAATGTTAACTTTGCAAGAACTTGGTATCTTCCTATTTACTTACAACTTTTTGCAAACCTTAAAGCATTAAGATTTTCTTCACATAGATCTTATTTCTTACATCAATGTATTTTACCTTTTTGGTACTATTACATTTTGCTTTAAATTTTTAAATTTTTTTCTTTTTGAGATGGGATTTCACTATGTTGCCCAGGTTGGTCTTCAACTTCTGGGCTCAAGCGATCCTGCTGTCTCAGTCTCCCAAAGAGGGATTACTGACATGAGCCACTTTGCCCTGCCTGATTATTATTATTCATAGGCTATTTATTTCCATCAATTTTCTAATTAGTTTTTGTTTGCATAAGAAAAAAACTAACAATTCTTGGGTATTAAGGTTAGAACCAGCTAACTTACTGAATTCTTACTATGTCTCAGTTTTTTGGTGAATTTGTTTCAGTTTCCACAATGTAAAAGATCACTTGCAAAAAATTTTGCCTTCTCTTTTATGTGTAATTCTTTTTTCTTATTGGACAGATACTTCCTGAACAAAGTTAAATTATAATAAAGGATTATAATAAATTATAATCATTATAATCCCCATATAATTACATACATATATAATCATAGTTCTTATATTTTTCTTGACACTTGTGGGAACTCCCTAGGGATTATCATTAGTTGGCTTTTGGTTTTAAACAGGAAGTTCTTGTCATCTCAGTGTTCATAATCCAGGTCCTAGCAGTTTTCAAGTTTACACAGGGAAACAAATCATCAAGACACAAAAACGTTCACTGATCAGCTGAGTTATATAAGATTTATTTCCACTCAAGTATCCCTCCTCCCTGTTTATCATCCACCCCCGCCCATCTGTAGGACTGTACTGTAAACGTGAAGTGAAAGAGGCCTTCCTACTGCTATCACATAATTTCATCTCACAAATTATGCCAAACACCCCAAGACTTCAATCTATATTCATTCTAAGAATTAGCAGAGCTGCAATTATAACTTCAGCTTCTGCCCCTAACTATTAACTATGAAATTGTGCTTCCCATTAAAAATGGATTCCAGGCCAGACGCGGTAGTTTACACCTGTAATCCCAGCACTTTGGGAGGCCGAAGCAGGCAGATCACTTGAGGTCAGAAGTTCGAGACCAGCCTGGCCAACATGGAGAAACACTATCTGTACTAAAAATACAAAATTTAGCCGGGCATCTGTAATCTCAGCTAATCAGGAGGCTGAGGCAAGAGAACTGCCTGAACCCAGGAGGCAAGATGCAGTGAGCCAAGATTGCACCACTGCACTCCAGTCTGGGCAACACAGCGAGACTCCGTCTCAAAAATAAATAAATAAATAAACAAAATAAAAAAGGATTCAATTTTTCTAGTCAACTGATAAGTCAAACTGAGAGAATTTTCAAACGTGGGAAGGAAATATACATTTATTATTGTTGTACTGAAGTTCAATCACCTCCACACCTTCCCACCACCAATAACTCAAAAGTCTCTCTTAAACTTTGGTCAAATGCTTTTAGGAAGCTCCTGAGATGATCATACAAACACTGGAGATAGAGCCAGTGCAATATTTAAGAGTACAGCCTCCGGAACCTACTAATTACCTGGGTTTAAATCCTAGCTCCACCACACACGTACTGTGTGACCTTTGACAAGTCACTCTATAACTTACTCTCTTTATAAAACACGGCTGTTAACTACCTCACAGACTAGCTCAATTAACTGAGCTAATAACATGTAAAGTGCCCGGGACAACAGTCTAGTGTACAGCAGGTACTCAACAAAGGCAAGCTAATTTATTAGTCTTTTCTGACTTATTCATTTGGTGTATTATGTTAGTGTATTTCTTGGTGATTACTCACCCTTGTAATATGTAGATAAATGCTACTTGGCTGTGGTGAAATATTCTTTTATCATACTGCTAACTTCCATTTGGTAATATTTTAAAATTTCATATTATTGTTCATAACAGATCATGTGGTCATTTTTTTTTTTCTTCTTTTACAAGACAGGGTCTCCCTCTGTCACCCAGGCTGGGGTGCAGTGGTACAATCATGGCTCACTGCAGCCTCAAGCTCCCAGCCTCAAGCAATTCTCCCAGCTGGGACCACACACGTGCATCACCATGCCTGGCTAATTTTTCACTTTTTTGTAGAGACAGGGTCACTCTGTGTTGCCCAGGCTGGTCTGAAGCTCCTTGGCTCAAGCAATCCTTCTGTCTCAGCCTCCCAAGGTGTTGGGATTATGGGCATAAGCCTTAGCACTCAGATAAGTTTCCAGTTTTAATGCTATCTTCACATTAAGTGCCAGTATCAATGTTCCACTGGCTTTGTAAGAAGAGTATGTGATTCCCCGACCCCCTCATCATACTGTAGAACAATTTAAACCTTATCAAAATGATCTGTTCCTTGAAGTTTAAAAGAATTCACCTGTGACATCACCTGAGCCTGGAGTTTGGCAGGATGACAGCTTTGTGATAATGTTCCCAATTTCTTCCATTGTTATTGTTCTGTTAGGTTCTCTCTTCTCGAGTCAATTTTGATAACTGGATTTCCTTTAAAAAAAAAAAAATTCTGGTTTAATTCATATAGCCTTTTTTTTTTTTGTAGCGACAGGGTCTCACTATGTTGTCCACAGTGGTCTCAAACTCTTGGGCTCAAGTGTTTCACCCGCCTTGGCCTCCCAAAGTGTTGGGATTACAGGCATGAGCCACTGCTCCCAGCCTACTTTTATTTTTAAAGACAGGGTCTTGGCCACATGTGGTGGCTCACACCCGTAATCCCACCACTTTGGGAGGCCGAGGCAGGTGGATCATGAATGAGGTCAGGAGATTGAGACCATCCTGGCTAACATGGTGAAACGACATCTCTACTAAAAATACAAAAAATTTGCCAGGCGTGGTGGCACGCACCTGTAGTCCCAGCTACTTGGGAGGCTGAGGCAGGAGAATCGCTTGAACCCCGGAGGCGGAGGTTGCAGGGAGCCAAGATTGCGCCACTGCATTCCAGCCTGGGCGACAGAGCGAGACTCCATCCAAAAAGAAAAAAAGAAAAAGAAAATGACAAGGTCTTGTTCTGTCACCCAGACTGGAGTACGGTGGTACGATCATGGCTCACTGCAGCCTGGACCCTCGGGGCCTCAGTCTCCTGAGTAGCCAGGACCACAGGCACATGCCACCATGCTTGGCTAACTTTTAAAAATAATTTTTAGTAGAGAGGAGGTCTCGCTATGTTGCCTAGGCTGGTCTTGAACTCCTGGGCTCAAGTGATCCTCCTGCCTTGGCCTCCCAAAATGCTGAGATTTACAAGCCACTGCACCCATCCAACACTTGCTGTTTTAAAAAATTATTTCTAACCTGTGTACATGTTCCCTTTTTTCTTGAGCAGAGTTATCAGTTTATCTAATTGATAACCTTCCCACTCCTAGCAAAGAAGCAGCTTGTGAATTACCAATTTTACTATTTCTCAGTTTTGTTTTGTTTTCTTTTTTTTTTTTGAGACAGAGTTTCGCTCTGTCACCTGAGCTGAAGTGCAGTGGCTACCTCACAGCTCTGTGTACTCACTGCAGCCTTGACCTCCTGGGCTCAAGCAATCCTCCCTCCTCAGCCATCTGAGTACCTGGGACCACAGGCCCACACCACCAAGCCCAGCTAATTTTTGTACGTTCTGTGGAGACAGGGTTTCGCCACGTTGCCCAGGCTGGTCTCAAACTCCTTGGGCTCACGCCATCTGCTGGCCTTGGCCTCCCAAAGGGGACTATAGGCATCAGCCACCGTGCCCACCTAGTTTAAAAAAAAATTTTTTTTTTTTGAGACAGAGTCTCACTCTGTTGCCCAGGCTGGAGTGCAGTGGCGCAATCTCGGCTCACCGCAACCTCTGCCTCCCGGGTTCAAGCGATTCTCCAGTCTCAGCCCCTCAAGTAGCTAGGACTATGGGTGCACACCACCACTCGTCGGTAATTTTTCTATTTTGAGTAGAGACAGGGTTTCACTACACTGGTCAGGCTGGTCTCGAACCCCTGACCTCAGGTGATCCACCTGCCTCGGACTCCCAAAGTGCTGGGGTTACAGGTGTGAGCCACTGCACCCAGCGGTTTAAACATTTTTTAATTGCTTTTCCTCTTTATTATCTTTCTCCTACTTGGTCTGGGTTTATTTTCTTGTACTGTTTTTTTTTTTGTTTGTTTGTTTGTTGAGACTGAGTCTCATTATGTCACCCAGGCTGGAGTGCAGTGGCACGATCCTGATTCACTGCAACCTCTGCCTCCCGGGTTCAAGTGATTCTCCTGCCTCAGCCTCCCGAGTAGCTGGGATTACAGGCGTGCCACTGCACTTGGCTAACTTCTGTATTTTTAGTGGTGACGGGGTTTCACTATGTTGGCCAGACTGGTCTTGAACTCCTGAGCTCAAGTGATCCAAACTGCCTTGGCCTCCCAAAGTGCTGGGATTACAGGCGTGAGCCACCGTGCCTAGCTTTTTTTCTTGTAATTCTTAAGTGAGACAACTATTTCTATCCTTTGTTTCATAACTTGACTGTTTAAGGCTATGTACTTTCCTTTGAGCAAAACTTTTACTATTACTTAAGAGAGCTGGCATTTCGTCTTAACTCTACTTGCTTATAAGTGTCCCAAAATCTTCAGTTAGTCAGTTTAGTGCTGTTATTCACAGTAAAAATAGGATTAAAAGGGAAAAAAAAAGGTTCCAGAATATAATCTGTTCCCTCTCTCCTCTCTCTTTCTTAATATACGCAGTTTTGGGGCTTAATAGGATTAACTTCAAGATACGTTCTAGACACTGAAGTTTGTCTGGGTATTGAGTTTGATAATTACTGGTCTACTACATCCTTACTTTTTACTGTTTCAGCTGATAGGCATGAGTTAAAAACTCTTAGTAGTACACTTACAAGCTAAGATTAATCAATATTTGAAGTCCTAACACTTAGTCTAGAAATGCCTGATACCCACGTAATGCTTTGCACTTATTCAGTTTCAGAATTAAACAATGTTAAATCAACAAGAATATTTAGATTAATGTACATGATTACATGATATTGTGACAATTTATGAATGTCAAAACCATTTTATTTTTACATACTGAGCACACGAAATATTTTACATTCTAAAGTCACCACCTACAAGCTGTTTACATACGCTTCTTGACAGGACAAGCCAAGTTATTTGTGTACATGAACAACAATAAAAATCTTGTCCATGTTCACTTTTACTGGAATGTTACTTGTATTACTTTCTGAAATTTTGCAAATAAAGGTTAGTTTATTTATGACTGTGAGAATGGGGACTGTTATTAAACAAGCGGAAAATTACAGCTAACAGAAGTTAACCATTTATTGACCACCATATCAAACTATTTTAAGAACATTACTGTACATTAAGATTCTCAGATTTAAAAAATAGGCCTAGATGGGGGGAAAAAAATGTTATGAAACCCTCTCGGACTTCACAGATTTAAAGCTTTTTCTCTAGTTTAATCCTACACACCAGGATAGTGTGAACAGGTTCTTAATTTAGCAATAGAAGGATAATGTGCACAGCATTATTTGGTAGTGCAGTTTAGAATTTTGCATGTTTACCTATACTGTGAACATGGTTAAATTTCTTTGCTAAATTGATCTTTATACTTTTATTCATTAATGTGGATAATTCTTTGCAATTTATTGCAAAATTTATTTACCATAACTTTACGCTTGTGTGCTACGTAAAACTATCTCATCATAAGGGAGCAGTTAATGAACTTGACTTTCAAGCAACTACAAGTGTCAAGCTCCTGTGACTAAGAAAACAGTGTAAAGTCTAAAACCTTACTGTAATGTACAGCCTACATGGATCAGCATGATCCAGATATGATCCAAATACAAAGGTCTCTGCAAAAACTGGGGAGAGGGTGACTCCAATTCTCAAAGGATGTGAATTTCCACTAGTCAGCAGGTCTGAGTCAGCATTCAGAACAAGATCAGCCTGGGTCTAGCCCTAGTTATGACACTATCTTGCCAATACAAAGACAAAGCAATATCTGATTTTAAAATCCACTAATCTGAGTTTGCTTTCATTTACCAAACGAGAGATCAGACAAATCAACTCCTAGCTTATTTTCCCCTGCGATACGCTAAGGGTGACTCCAGTTCCAAAGCGGTAACCTGTGCTCTGAACCACTATGGGACCTCAAGAGTCCAAGCATCTTTTGATCCTACGGAATCCTTTCAAAGCACGGGCAGAGGAGGCTCAAAATGGCAAGGTCACTACACATTTCAAGGGCTTCTGTTTCACAGATTACAAGTAGAGAGAAACAGAAGGTGGGAATTAAGATCAGCTAGGTAGAGCTGTGAGGTGCAAAACAAAGGTTATGCAGAAAGTTGAGGTGCTGACATACTCCATCTAGCTAAACTGAACACCAAATAATGGATGGAGACTAACACCACCACCACCACCGTCCCCGAAAATCCTTGTACAAGTGAGCTTCCTACAACGCGATGCAACATGGTGTCGCAGAACAAGCACTGCCAGGTTATGCAGCTGAACTTACCGTTCTCCAGGCGTCCATTTCTCCAACCTGTGAAAAGCGGGGAGGGGGTTGGACAAGATCACTAAGTCCTCTTCCGTCTCTGACACTCCACAGCCAGGGGTCCCGAGGTGAGGCAGAAACCCAGTCTCCCGGGAGGCAAGGGCCCTTGCGCGGTGCCAGCCCCGCTTTCCCCCGGGTGCAGGTAGCGCCTGGCTCCTCCCCGCCCCTGCGGTTCCTGTGCACTAGGGAGGTGACTTCCCAGCCCCGGGCGCGCCCGAATGAAGGGACAACGCCTTCGCGGGAAAGGTCGCCCAGCAGCCGGACAAACACCCGGGGCAGGCGGGGGAGCCGGGAGCCGGGAGCCGAGGAGGCTCAGAACTGATTCAGTGCGCGCCGCCTGGGTGGGGCCCGCAGGGGCCGAGCCAGCGCAGCTGGAGCGCGCAGAAGACGGGGATGGGCCCCCAGGGCGGCAGGCTACCCCAACGGGGCCTTCGGCGCATTTCCCCTCCCTCCAACCTCTTGCTACGGGAACCCGGTGCTTCCCCACGCCCGCCCCGCACTCACCCATCGCCACCGGCGTCCCGCAGGACCGATAGCGAGCCGGCGCCCGCGCAGGCGCAGACCGTGACCGACCCAGGGGCTGGGGCGCAGAACTACGCGCCAGGCGCCGTTAGGGTCACGTGAGGGAGACGCCGCCCCGCCTCCTCTCCCTCGGCCCGCGGCCCGCGGCCCGCCAGATGTCGCCAGCCTGCTTTTCCTGGCCGCAGGCCGCCGCGGCGGGGCAGGTAGAGGGCCACGCCAGCACACCTGTCAGGTTGCGGGCTCTGCTAGCCTCGATGCTTCACCCTTAATGCCGTACGGTGGCCTCAGCGTGCCAGAAACAGCCAACGCGCGTTCTCTAGCGCGCTGCCTGCAGGGGGCGTCTGGGCATTGTCGGTTTTAGGGGCATTGTAGGTTTCAGGGGGCTAGCGCCTTCGCGGAAGACTCCAAAGTGCCCTCTGTGGAGCCTTGTTGGGTATCTTCAAACCTTCAGAGGGACCTTTTATCAGCGACCCATTCCGCAGTTCACAGAACACACTTTGTGCGTGCTTTGGAACATACGAATCACTTTTAAACGTTTTAACTCTTTTTCCTTCGAAGCTCAGACCGCTTGCGGGGGGTTTGGAAGGAGCGCTGCCCGGGGAGTTAGAAGGCCTGGGTCAAAGTCATAACCCTCATACTTCTTGAGAGTGACCTTGGACGAGTCGCTGGACCCTGAGCCCCAAATCCCTGTCTGAAAAGTAACCCGTGCCTTGTGTGCGTCCCCGGGCTGTTGTAGGAGACTCTGGAAATGAGGGTTCTGACTCTGAGTTGGAAACTGGAACGCACACAACAGATGGGAGGCGTTGAAGGAAACGGAAAGGTCGGTCTGAGGGGAGAGGCGTTTCAGGAGGCTTGTGGATGTGTGAAGTGTGTGCACTGTGCTTGGGGAGAGCCCAAGCAGTAACCCCACCCCAGTGAAGCGTTCTTGGGGGGATCGGCTCCGGGTGGGCGACGTTCGCCGCGTGCCCCCTTCCCCCGAGAGCACTTTGTAGACACTGACTCCAAAAGCGGGTCTGGTCTTTGCCCAGCTCCGCTTTGGCTGCCGTGCTTAGCTGCCTCTCGGGAAGCTGGAGACCAGGCTCCCCTATTCCAGCAAACGCTCCATTGAGGAACCTACTGCGTCTAAGGTCCTGGGGAGCTTAGCGTCTGATGAAGGCTACAAAAACAAAAGAGTGGAAATTCAGAAGCATGGGGGGGCCTTCCCCCTCGAGGGAGATCCAGAGATGGCTTCACAGAGTAGACGTTTGAACTGGGCCTTGGAGGGTGGATAGGTGGAGTTTGGCCCAGTGGAGAAACTCATAGCAGCAGGAGATAAGACTGTAAGGGTCAGGTGGTGGGGCTGGATAGTGCGAATCTTGACTGTCAGACACAGGCACCTGCCATCTAATTAGTATGCGAGGGATAAATTTTGGACTCCACAGGATAAGGATAAGGCTACACAATGGCTTAGAACAATTAATCGGGCAACAGTTGGAAAGGGCCTTTGCCTCAAAATTATGTTTGCCCTGTCTTGTGTGAATGCCTATTCAGATGTATTATTCGAAAAATAAATAAACCAGGCAGGCATCCAGCGTGTTCATAAGCATAAATAATTAATTTCAGATTAGAATGGAGAGGTTATTCTCCTGTGGTAAAACCTGAACAAGAAGGAAAAGACTGAAACACACAATTGGGGCACACCAGACTCAGAAAATCCCAGGCTAACGGGAAAGCTCAGGTCTGGAGCTGAGCCAGTCTGCTTCTTTTATGCTGCAGGTCACAGCACAGGCCTCTGCGACTCCAGCTCTCTGTTCCTTGTCAGAAACCCCCAGGCCCTTCATTGGCTCTTCTTGGGCATATGAATGTTGGGGATGAAAACCCTCTATTTTTGGATTCCGGATCCATCTTAAAGTTAGTCCTTCATTTCTGTCCTTATCCACCCATTGCTGCATTCCATACCTCTAGCCACTAGGTCAGCTGCCAGATATCCTCTAACCCAGCTGTGATCATGTCATCCTCCAGCTTAAAAATCTCCAGTGGTTCCCTCTTGCTTCCCCCAGTAAATCCAAACTCCTTAACTTGGTGCACGGGGCTGTCCTGTCCTGGCCCTTTTGCCAGTCTGTCTACCTCAACCCCAACTATATTCTGTGCTTTTGCCATATGCAGTCTCAGTGTTTTGCAAAACCTGTGTTCCTTAAGCCTGTTTCCCCCTTTCACCATTGATACGTGTTAGCCCTTCACCAAACAGCCCTTCAAGGTCCTTTTGCCGCCTTTCCCTCCTAGCAGCCTTCCCTGATCATCTCAGGCAAAATTGACTGTTCTTTCCCCTGCCTTCCCATGGCTCAAAGTTTGGGGCGCTTCTGATGTCCTGTCCTATGTTGTAGTCACTCATGAAAATATGATCTTTCCCACCTCCAGCTCATGAGGGCAGGGCTGTCTGGATTTTTCCTGGCTCTCCCACTCAGTGCTTGGCAAAAAGGGTGCCTAGGAGATGTTTGCTGAAATGAAATGCGGGTGGAGAGCAGAGCTTTTGGAAGGGAGGGCCTGGGTTCTTGGGGGCAAGGGCCATAGGAAGGTTGCTGGTGGATCTTTGCTTAATCACCCTCCACTCCTTCTCTCAAAATGCTTTCTGAAAAGTTGTCTGGTGCCCTCAGACTTCATGGGCTCTTAGGTGCATGAAAACAGCCTTATGCAAGCTGTCAGTGGAGTCTCAGAAACTGAGTGGCTCTGCCCAGACAAGATCACCTGAGGTCATTCCCTAACAAGGGGTCATTGACCTTCCTTTCTCTTCAGCTCACATTTCCTAGGCCTCTGCAATCAGGCCCCTGCCTATCTCTGCCACTCCCCTTCACACCCCCAGTACCAAATGGCCAAGGGCCAGTCAGCCACTTGGTGTTCCCTTCCCTGAACTTGCTGCATTCTTTTCACGCCCCCTGCCCCATGCTTGCGTATTTTTTGTCCTCTGTGCCTAAAAGGTCTTGCTTGCTTCATGACAATGTCCTGCTCCTCCTGCATGGCTCAGTTCAGAGGCTTCTGGTCACTGCTGCCCCATCTGACCTCACTGCCTCCTGCTGCAGAGCCCCTCGGTGCTGTCAGCCCCACCCTCCCTGGCCCCCACCCCATGTCCTTGCGGTTTGTCCCCATGGCTGGTCTGTGAACGCTAGGACCTTCTCCCTTTCTGCTTCACTCATGTCCAAACCTGCTCTGATCCAGCAACTCACTTGCATCTGTATTTATAACGTACAATGGAGACCCAGGGTTTACCCTGCAAGCCTGTGAGATGGTTTGTTCTCTTCAATTTATTCATTCATTTATTTTAATACTGGTGGGGACCCAGTGAATCAGTGATTCTTAGCCCTGCTTCACATTAGAATCATCTGGGAAGCTTTGACAACAAAACAACACCCCCCATCCCCGCCCCACTCCTCTGCCCCAGAGGTTCTGATTTAATTGGTTTGCAGTGGGACCTGAACCTTAGTATAAAAGCTTCCTGGGTGTGCTGAGGTTGAGAACAATAGCACTCAATACTTGCTTCCCTAATGTGCCTGAAGATAAGAATCTCTTGAATTTGGGCAAACTACCTATGGGCCCTATGCTTACAGCACCAGCATTGAGTCACCCAGAAGTTTGTTAGGAATGCAGAATTCTGTCCCCAGGAAACCAGGATTGGTATTTAACAAGTTCACCAGGTGTGCTGTGTGCACATTACAGATCGAAAAGCGTTGACCTAGATCCTAGGTCCTAGAAGTCTGGTTAACAAATAGATCACCAGGCTGGGCATAGTGTCTCATGCCTGTAATCCCAGAACTTTGGGAGGCTGAGGCAGGAGGATCATTTGAGTTTGAGATCAGTGTGGGCAACACAGTGAGACCCTGTCTATAAACAATAACATAATTAGCCAGGCGTGGTGGCACACATCTGTAGTCCTAGCTACCTGGGAGGCTGAGGTGGGAGGATTGCTTAAGTCTGGGAAGTTGAGGCTGCAGTGAGCTGTGATCATACCACTGCACTCCAGCCTGGGAGACAGACCCTGTCTCAAAAAAACCCAACACATATATATAATCATATATACACATAGATGATACATGTATCACACACATGATACATACATCACACGATACATGTATCATACACACACATATACATGTATCATATACACATGTGATACACGTATCATACACACAATATATACACATGATATGATACATGATATACATGTATATATAATATAGACATATATAGATATATACATATGAGATATATATATATAAAATCAGTTCCAAGACAGTCTAAATCAGAATCCTCAGGAGAGAGGCCAGTTGGCCTGTGCATATTTAACACTAGCCCCGGCTGATTCTTCTCAGGCAACTTTGGGAAATTATAGCTTTAAATTGACATCCTGACCCATAATAGTGACCTGTGGTTTGAAACACAGGGTCCTGCAGGGCTCAGGAATGTGTAAATGAATGAGCCTGCAGCCCAGAGGGGAACCAGTCCTAAGGAAAAATGATCAGCATTCTTGAGATCCGCACGTACCAAGTGCTATGAGTGTTAATAGGACAGGGAAGTTGTACCAGCTGCAATAAGGGAAGGCTACTTGGAAAAGGTGATCCGTAAAGGAAAACTAGGATTCAAACAAGGTAGGTTCCAGAAAACGCATGGGAGGAGAAAAAGTGTATAAGGAGGAAGACACCAGGTGGCTTTCTCCCTAACATCATCTCTGTACCCCAGCTTTTTCTCCCAGCACACCAACAGGCAAAGTTTATGCCCCCTGACAGATCTCAGAGCTCCGAAAGGTTGGTGACCTCTGGGTAAGATCAGGGACACCTTCCTTGTTGTCTGAATGACACATACTTGTGAAATACAAACACATTTTTACCTACCAAGGGCCAAGTCAATGTAACAAGAAGCAGTTGCACAACACTGTGTGGGTTTCCCAAGCAGTCACACAATATGTCATTTCCTCTGATTTTCACATACTTTGTGTCCTCAAAGAAGTCCCGTGACCTATCTGAGTTACGTACCTAGTAAGATATGAGGCTGGGACTCTGCCACTCCTATTGTTTCGGGGGATGGAGCTAGCCACAGATGCGCAGTGTGATGGTTGATGCTTTCCTCTTTCCTGGCACTTGTTCAAAGGCCCAGGTGGATGGTGAGCTGCAGGGTGGTGGGGAGCCTGGCCTTAACCCCAAGGGAGTATCTCCTGAGCTCCCTCATCATAAGACACCCATGGGGAACTTGTGAAAAATATTGGCTTCCAGGGCTGACCCAAGACCTCCTGAGTAAAAATCTCCAAGCAGAGGTCCTAGGAATTTGTGTTTTTATAGGAACCGTGTGTAAACCTTAGGTCAGGCAAGCTGGGAAACTGTGAACTCGATGTAGTATGCTGCAAGGTCAGAATACTTGGATTTGCATCCTTGATCCACCACTTCCTAGTGATGTCACTGGGGAGCCCCCCACCAGCCTCAATGTCTCCATCTACAGGAAGAGGGTCCTTCCTGGTGACCATGTTCCAAGACCCTGAGGGAGGTTCCCCATGACGGCAGATCCAGTGTGATGGAAGCTCATTCTCCTTCAGATATGGAGGAGCAGTGGTGTTCAAGGACTCAAAATGCCACCCTTGTCTCTTGTTCTTGGGGCAGAAGGGACCATGGAATTTCTCTCTAGATCCCATTTACCTCCAGGCGTGACCTCCCTCTGAGCCTCCACCACTAAATCCAACTTCTGCGTTTCCTAGCATCGCTTCACCTTTCTGAACCTCAGTTTCTTTTTTCTTTTCTGATACTTTTTTACTTTTATTTTTTATTTTTATTTTATTTTTTGAGATGGAGTCTCGCTCAGTTGCCCAGGCTGGAGTACAGTGGCAAAATCTCTGCAACCTCCACCTCCTGGGTTCAAGCATTTCTCCTGCCTCAGTCTCCCAGGTAGCTGGGACTACAGGCATCTGCAACCACGCCTGGCTAATTTTTGTATTTTTAGTAGAGAGGGGGGGTTTCACCACATTGGCCAGGCTGGTCTCGAACTCCTAACCTCAAGTGATCCACCTGCCTCGGCCTCCCAAAATGCTGGGATTACAGATGTGAGCCACCATGCCTGGCCTGTTTATTTTGAGACAGGGCCTCCCTGTGTTGCCCAGGCTGAAGTGCAGTGGCAAGATCTCAGTTCACTGCAGTCTCCACCTCATGGGCTCAAGTGATCTTCCCACCTTAGCCTCCCAAGTAGCTGGGACTACAGGTGTGCAGTACGACACCTGGCTAATTTTTGTATTTTTTTGTAGAGATGGGTTTTCTCCATGTTGCCCAGGCTGGTCTTGAACTCCTGAACTCAAGTGCTCCTCCCTCCTCGGCCTCCTAAAGTACTGGGATTACAGACACGAGCCACCATACCAGGGCTGAACTTCAGTTTCTCATCTGCATAGCAGGGCTCCCATTGTGGGAGACCAATGCAAGCACAATGTGAGGCACACATAGAGTAAACCCGCCACAGATAGGATCTTTTATCACTGTTACTTCAGCTAACAAATACTTATTGAGCACCTACTGTATGCCAGAAACTGTCCTAGATCCCTGCTGTGTGGAGTCTGCATTCTGGTTCTGTTCTAGTGGGTGGAGACAGGCAATAGATAATGAATACAATACCTGTTTAATATTTAAAGAATAAAGCTGCTGCACAGATTTAACATTTAAACAATAAAGACAATAAATAGGTTTAATATTGACATAACAAATGTAATTATTTAAATAGTAAACACAACAAATTTGTTTTTTTTTTTTTTTTTCTGTTGCTGAGGCTGGAGTGCAGTGGTGCCATGTCGGCTTACTGCAACCTCCGCCTCCCAGGTTTAAGCAATTCTTCTGCCTCAGCCTCCCAAGTAGCTGGGATTACAGGTGCATGCCACCACGCCTGGCTTTTTTTTTTTTGAGACGGAGTTTTGCTCTTATTGCCCGGGTTGGAGTGCAATGGCCCCATCTCGACTTACCACAACCTGCATCTCCCAGGTTCAAGCGATGCTCCTGCCTCAGCCTCCCAAGTAGCTGGGATTACAGGCATCTGCCACCACACCTGGCTAATTTTTCTATTTTTAGTAGAAATGGGGTTTCGCCATGTTGGCCAGGCTGGTCTCAAACTCCTGACCTCATGTGATCCACCCGCCTCGGCCTCCCAAAGTGTTGGGATTACAGGTATGAGCCACCGCTCCTGGCCAACAGATGCTTATTATTTAGATAATAATTATAGTGTGTTAGAATTAATGTAAATAACAGAGAAAGATGGAATGTTAGAGGATGCTGAGTGAGGGGATGGAGAGAACTCTGTGAGCACTGCTCTGGGACGTCCAGCTGGAGAGGAAGAGGATCTTAAGAGCTGTGGTCCTAACTTCAGGAGATGTCCAGTGGGGCTGGAGCATTTTTTATTTATAAAATAGACTGCACTTCTCGCCTCCCACAGGAAGCCTTTCTGGCACCCTAGTTCCTCTTTGCTTTGAAATCCTGTGGCTACACTGGCCTCTGCCATCACACCTTGTTCTCATCCTAGCTGACCTCTGAAGGTTGACAACGCTAAGCCTTGCTAAGGGCAGTCATTCAACACTGTGTGTAATCTTTGCAGCAACCCCAGGAGGCTGCTGGTTTTGTGTTACTTTGCAGCAGAGGAAGTGGAAGCTTTTGCAGTTTACCCAGGTTGCACAGCTGGAAAGGGATAGAATTAGACTGGGTTCCCCCTGGGTGATGGCTGTTTCTCTGCTCACCTGGGTCCTGGACCCGAGGAGGGCAGGGCTCCTTCTGAGCTTCTCTGGGTTTCCCCAGCCCCAGCTCCAGCCCCAGAACCTGGTTCTCTCACAGGGGCAGAGGGAGGGTCTACTGAATGGGAGGTAAGGGACTTGCCCCTGGGGTAACAGGATAACTGTTCCAGCTTGCTGGGACCATCCTGGTGTTAGTCCTCAGAGTCCTGTACCCTGAAAAGCTTCTCTTAGAGGGACAACTACTCACCCTACATGCAGAGCCCCGTCTCCTTTCCAACCCCATGGGTAGCCTGAACTCATGCTGTCCCTGATGAAGAAAAACTACTTATAGTGTGCCTCATGTTTTAGGCAAGGTCCAAGTTGCTAAAAGTCTTTAAAGGTAACAGAACAGCTTTTCTGTGGGGGCACTCCCGGACATAGCAGCAGAAGAGGAACTGATGCATCTCTGGAGGACAGGAAGTCTTGAAGATGTACCTAGCCTTTGACCTCATAATGCCCCATCTATGAATTTCTCCTTACAAAAACCCAGAAACAAAGATTTCTGAACAATTCCCTGCAGAGCTGGTTATACAAAAATTGGAATAAGTTAAATTAAGGTAGAGGCCGGGTGCGGTGGCTCATGCCTGTAATCTCAGCACTTTGGGAGGCCGAGGCAAGTGGATCATTTGAGGTCAGGAGTTCCAGACCAACCTGGCCAATATGGTGAAATCCCATCTCTACTAAAAATACAAAAATTAGCTGGGCATGGTGGTGGGCGCCGGTAATCCCAGCTACTTGGGAAGCTGGGACAGGAGAATCGCTTGAACCCAGGAGGCAGAGGTTGCAGTGAGCTGAGATCATGCCATTGCACTCCGGCCTGGGCAACAAGAGTGAAACTTTCTAAAAAAATAAATAAATAAAAATAAAAAAAATTAAGGTAGAAAATACCATACAGCTATAAAAAAAGATCATATTGTAGGAGATTTAATAACAGAAAAAAAAGGGATATGATACTATGTTAAGCGGAAGATGGAGGCTATAGAACTATGTAAACATGGCTTGAGCCCGCTTTTATTTAAAATAATTATATACCTGCATAGAAAAAAAGACTGAGGCGATACTTCAGAACGTGAATGTACTGTTCTTTGAGTTTCGGGTAATTTTTATTTTCTTCTTTATATTTTCCTGAAATACAAATTTCCATTACTAATACTTTTTTTTTTTGAGACAGAGTCTTGCTCTGTCACCCAGGCTGGAGTGCAGTGGCCTGATCTTGGCTCCTCTGCCTCCCGGGTTCAAGTGATTCTCCTACCTCAGGCTCCCAAGTAACTGGGACTACAGGTGCCTGTCACCACACCCAGCTGATTTCTGTACTTTTAGTAGAGATGGGGTTTTGCCATGTTGGCCAGGCTGGTCTTGAACTCCTGGCCTTAAGTGATCCGCCTGCCTCAGCCTCCCAAAGAGTTGGGATTACAGGTATGAGCCACTGTGCCTGGCCACAAGCACAAACTGTATTTTTTCTTTTTTTTTTGAGATGGAGTCTTGCTCTGTTGCCCAGGCTGGAGTGTAGTGGTGCAATCTTGGCTCACTGCAACCTCTGCCTCCTGGGGTCAAACGATTCTCTGGCCTCAGCCTCCTGAGTAGCTGGGATTATGGGCACCAGCCACCATAGCCGGCTAATTTTTGTAATTTTAGTAGAGACGGGGTTTTGCCGTGTTGGCCAGGCTGGTCTTGAACTCCTGACCTCAAGTGATCCGCCTGCCTTGGCCTCCCAAAGTGCTGGGATTACATGTGTGAACCACTGTGCCAGGCCACAAAGTACATGTTAATTTTATAATTGGAAGTCAGTAACTTTGAAATAATATTGCATAAAATTGTTCTGTACTGAGCCTTTCTGATTTGGCCTGACCTCCCTTCCCAGTGGGCATGAACGGACGCGGCTTTAGAGTAGACTGTAGTGGGAAAAGCCCGGATCGGGAGTCAGAGGGAGCCTCCCAGCTCTTGCTGAAGTTGTTTCCTCTGCCTAGGATGTCCCTGCTTCCTGCAGGTGAGGAGGCCTGGCTCAGATGCCACTTCTACTGTCCCTTCTGCTGGAGCACCCATCATTCATCACTTTGCACTGCCTGCCATTTATCTGTTTACATGCCTGCTTCTTCCTTCTCTGGGCCTCAGTTTCTCCTTCTGTAACTGACACGGTGACTTGGAGGCGGCATTTCCGCTCCCTGGGACTGGCTGCAATACTAAAGAAAACCACACGAGGGCACTAGAGCCACACTGGTGACTTCCTGCCATCCTGGTATGATCAGGCTTTGGAAACTGTCTCCCAAGCCAGAGATGACACCAGTCACTACAGGCCTGGGGTGCTGCCACCCAGGGAGCCAATGAGGAAAGAAAAGGCTCATTAACTCTGTCTGAGAAGAATCCCCCAGCCCTACCCTAGTCTTCCCAGAGCTGCACTGGCCGAGGTGACCCTTGAAGCTGGTCGCTCTCAAGCACCCCAAGGCATGTGGAGAGGGACTTGCTGTGTGGCCTTGAGCGTGCCTCTGTCCCTGTCTGGGCCTCCATTTCTGGCCCGCCCTGCTGGCTCTCTGTGCAGGGATGAAGGCATCTGACGGCCTACCGCTTCCTGTGGACTCTGATGAGGAAGGGGTTTCCTGTGCTCAGTCTCCTGCTCCTGGTCACCAGCTTGTCCCGTCTGTTTCATGCTCAACGTGTGTTAAATTGAACTGAAAGAGAAATACCCGCCACC
This sequence comes from Theropithecus gelada, assembly GCF_003255815.1. NCBI lineage: Eukaryota > Metazoa > Chordata > Mammalia > Primates > Cercopithecidae > Theropithecus > Theropithecus gelada. The sequence continues at coordinate 44,313,343 of NC_037683.1, read as the reverse complement.
ACCACCACCCACCACCACGCATAACACAGTCTAGAGGTGACCTTTCCTCCCTCCCTTCAGGAAATTCCTGGTGGCCGAGCACTGGCACTGCCTGTGACCGCTTGGTCCTGACCAAGCTCATGAATGTTTTCTGTCACCAGGACCATGTGCCAGGGCTTTGCCCTCCCCGAGCACAGGCGTTCCCCAGGCGTGTGTGTGTGTGCGTGCGTATGTTGGAACAGGGGGGTGTTGGTGTCAATGCTCTGAAGGAGTCTGACAGTCAGAGGTGTGGATTCGGGGACACTGGGATGTGTTGGGGAGGTAGGGGAGAGAGGGAGAAGAGGTGAACCAAAGCCCAAGAGTCCTGGGGAGTTGGGGAGGAAGGGGGGCAGCAGGGGAGACAGAGAGTCACATTCTTGAAAAGGAGAAGGAAAGAAGGGAGGAGAGTGGCAGGTAAGTTCCTGTGGGGACGGCGGGGGCGGGTCGGGGAATCACTCCAGAGCAGGTCCCCAACATGCTGGGGAAGGCTGTGCCCCCTCAGGTGTAGGTGAGGAGGGGCTTGGGCGCAGACCTTCCCGGTGGACCTGGGCTGCCTAATGCTGTCATCATGGTGGCATCATGGCGGCATCATGGCGATGGTGGCAGGCAAACAATGGCAGATTTTGTGCCAAGACTCATGTCCTGCCCTTCTCTCCTTAAGAATTCAGCTCCTCTAGGAAACAGGTGGCCAGCATCTCCCCGTCTTTAGGGAGATCCTCCCTGCCCTGCCCTGTTCATTTGCCTCTGCGGGATGAGGCCTCTGGAGTCCCAGGAGTCTGGCCACCTACCCTCAAGGCAGGCTGCACCACATCAGGCTCTGATGCACTCACCCTGATGATTCTACCACCCTGTTACCTCTGCACAGACCATCCACCCCACCAGGCTCCCTGCTGAACTCCTACCATCTCCCAAGGCCCAACTTTTCCCTGACTGCTGCAGACAGATTCAAGCCTCTCTCATCTGGGATCCCACAGCTCCTTGGGCTGTTTTTACACACTGGAAACTTCTTGAGAGCAGGGGCTGGGTCCCATTCACCCCTATATCCACTAGACCTGAGGACCAGTAGGTACTCAAGGAATGTCTGCTGAACAAATTCATTTATTTCCATTGAGCTCATCAGGCCTCTTTCTTCCTCATAATTAGGAAGCAGAAAGGTTGCTTTTACCTTTAACAATCCACCTTTGGAAGCTGATGGCACGAGCTCAGCTAGATTCCTGGGGCACATGGCTGCATTAAAAACAAACAAACAAACAAAAATCATGCATGCCTAAGGAGGTGCATTTAAATGAGACATTGTATGGCCAGGCAAACGCCTGTAATCCCAGCACTTTGGGAGGCCAAGGTGGGAGGATATCTTAAGCCCAGGAGTTTGAGACCAGTAGGCTGGTCAACATGGCACAACCCCACCTCTAATAAAAATGGAAAAATTAGCTGGGCGTGGTGGTGCATGCCTGTAGTCTCAGCTATGTGGGAGGTTGAGGTAGGAGGATCACTAGAACCTGGAAGGCAAAAGTTGCAGTGAGTGGAGATTGTGCCACTGCATCCCAGCCTGGGAAACATAGCAAGACCCTATCTCAAAGAGAAAAAAAAAAAAAGACCAATCGTAAACAAGACACTTGTAGTATATTAAGAGCTTCACATTAAATATTCATCATTATCCAGTGTGTCACATAGAATTGGAATGTTACAAGAGACTTCAGAAGCAGGTGGCTGGTTTGAGCCTCCTGGCGGGGACACAAACAGCCCTAAGGAGGGAGGTGGAAAGGCTGAGGGGCACCTGTGTCCTGAGGGCGCCTGTGAACAGGTCCGTGTGGGGTTCTGGGAGGTGCGCCCACATCTAAGACTGTGGGCCCTGCACTCCCTCCGGACAGCTTGCCGAACTTGGGTCTTTGCTGTTCACCAATTCCAGAAGGGTGGAGAGACAGTTGGCTGGACAGCTGCCTGATTCAGCCAGGACCCTTCACAGGTGTCTGTGAGCCAACACGAAATGCCAGCCTGCTCTGCTGGCAGGACTTCTACCTGCACTGTCCCGAGGGCTGCAAGAGCAAATGGTGACCCTGGCTGCTGGTCCTTGCCAGGCCCTTGGTCAATGACATCACCACTTCTGAGAGAGCGTCTGGGGAGCTACTGGAACTTCATGTTCAAAATCTTACAAAGGGGGCCGCTGGTTCTGGAAATGGGCAGAGCGAGCCTGCGGGCTCCACCCTGTGGACTGGATGCCTTGTGGGAAGCTGCTTCAGGTTTCCCTCCTGCTCACACTCAGGCCACAGAGGTGCCCCGGCCCACAGCCGCCCTGTGAGGACAGGGCCTGCCTCCTGAGGCGTGGAGCCTTTGCACCCCTTTCCTGCGAAGGGCTGCGCGTGAGCCTCTCTCAAGGAGAGCGTGTCAGCCTGGGCCATTCTTCTGACTTCAGGACGGGACTGGCAGGCAGTGGGGCCCTCTTCCCCTACAAAGCCTTCTTTCTTTCTGCGGGCGCCATCCTGTTTGGGGGACTGCCAGAAGGGCCCTTGACTCCTCAGCGCTCAAGGACAGAGCTACTCAAGTGGTCAGGCATTATGGTCAATAATAAAGCCAGCAAAGAAGGGAGATACAGAAACAGCCGCTAGTGCTGGAGGTTCTCAGACAAAATGCCGAGGGCGCGACGTTGTGTGGCAGGAGCTTTTCTTTTCTCTCAAAGAAATCCAGCTCAATTTTTTCCCCCATTAATTGGCAGCAGATGAAAAAAAAAAACAAAAACCCAAAACAAAAACCAAACCAACGCCAGTAACCTGAATGCGAGTGTTTCTGAAAGGGAAAAGCTGTTTCAATTGTTAGATGTCCAAGAAAACATGAATACAGGCTGACAGAGGAAACGGTCACAATTAGAGGAAGAAGAGGGAGAGGTTCATAAAATTAAGGGAAAAAAATTCTTTTCAGCAGCTCCCATCCTGTAAGCTGGCTCCTCTGCTGGCCTCTGTCCCTGAGGGGCTCGGAAGGTTGGGCCTCCCAGGGAAACTTCAGGAAGATGAAGGCCGGGGACAGAGGGAGGGTCCCAGGAATACCCTAAGAGGCCAAGTCAGGGCCAGAGGGTACAGCTGCCAGCTTCCACTGAGAGCCTCCCAATGCCTTTCCTGAGGAGCGATCTGCCCGGGAAGACTGTCCACAGAGAAAGACCATGAGGTGCGGCCCCACCCAGCAGCCTCAGGAAGTGGCCGGACCTGAACTTGCCAGGGTGAGAGGTCTCACCCTCCCGCCCTGCCGGAGGGTTGTCCCCCCACTTCCTCAGCCTCTCATGGACCTCCTCTGAGGATAAGCCTTGGGGTCCAGTGCCAACTCCTCACTCATCTTATCATTTCCCACCTACCCTCCCACTCCCCAAAAGGAAAGCATGAATCCTTCCAGGGCATTCCCGCCATCCTCCCTCATTAAGGGATGCTCTAGGAAATGCCAAACATGCAAGGAAAGGATTGGCTTCTTTAAGAGACTAGACCCAGGCCACGGCCACATGGACTGCCAGACAGGGCCCGGGAGGACGACCCAAGAGGCGGCTGGTCCCTAAAGACGGGTCGCCAAGGGCAGGGCTTTGCACAAACTGCTGAAGTCTGTGCAGCTACCTAAAGGGGCAGGGCTCTGTCCCAGCTCAACACGTGGCCTTGGTGAGTCCTCCTGTGTCTGCATCTCAACAGTGAGCTGGAATCACCTCCAAACAGTCTCTAAAGACATGAGCAGCGCTGATGTCGGAACCTGCTGATGACGTTCAAACTCGGCCCCTTGTGCTCTGCCCAGGTGGGCCAGGGATGACAGTCGTCAAACTTCCAGTTCGTTCAGGCCAGCTGGTGCCTGGCGAAGGCTCTGGAACCGTGGTATCTCATTCAGGAGAGGGCAGCCACACCTTCATGCTGCTGGCTGGGTGGAAAAAGCAGGAGAGCTGAGAAGCTCGTAGCCTCATCGGGGCTGCCTGGCCTGTGTGGGAGGACCCTGCTGCGGCCAGCAAGAGAGGGTGTGTGTTTGTGTGTGGAAGCAGTGTGGACCACTGAGGGCTCAATGTCCCTGGGGGGTCAGGATTCTGCGTCCTCCATGGGCAGAGTGACAACAAGGCCATGCAGAACCAACGAAAGAGCACCGGCTACAGAACCACTCTGCCGCTAGTGAGCTGTGTGGCTTTGGGCAAATGACGTCCCTTCTCTGTCTCCCTTTCCCTACGTGTTAAATACCTCCCAGGTGGTGCTGACAGACAGTGGGGACAGAGCCCTTTGTAGCCAGCTGGGTGCTGTGTCCAGGGGTTGGGGGGGGGGTGTCAACACAGACATCCCACTGCAGGAGGGAAAGACCGGTTGTTTGATCACTAGAGGCTCCTGACTGTCCACTGCTGAAGCCTGAACTCTGAGCTCTGGGTTGACTCCCAGAGTGCTACCGACTGCCTCAGCCCAGTTGCCAGAGCAGATGGCTCTGGTGTTCAGAGCTGCTGAGGGCTGGAGCTGAGGCCTCGGCCTCCCTCCCCTCCCTGGGGCCTGCCACAGCAGGAAGCCCAGAGGAGACACACCTTTCTCTGGGAGTGAAACCAGTAGACAAGCACTGACCCCTCAGAGACCCTCTGCAGTATATCAAAAAAGGATAAGGCTATATATTAAATGACTATTTTATTTACATACCCTATTCATAAATAATTGAATCCTCTTTTTGACTGCACAATGATTCCTTGAAGATCGCCTAATGATTACACTGAGTGACTACAAGTAGATCAGCGGGCTTACCCATCTGTGTGTGACCACATTCTCACATCTGTACTCACACACACACTCACACAGACACACACACACCAGCGGGGGCGGAACGCCAGCGCCTCCGGGACTCTCAAAGCACCAGCATTTGGCTCCCAGCATCCGTTGGGGGCCCCTGTGGGAAAACTTTGCCCCGTACACAGGTGTGAATTCGAGACAGCTGGAGAACAAAGAGATGTCAGCCAGGGAGCTCCCGCCCGCCCTACCCCCACCCCTCGGAGCTGGTCTGCCTTTGTTCATCCTGGAAGGCATCTCTTTGGATTTGCAAATATTTTAATTCACAGAAACTCAAGGAGAGGGTGGGGGTGGGGGCTGGGGTGGTGTGTTGGCAGCCCCTCTGTCTTTATCCAGGCCTTCTCCAGCCCCCGTAAGTGGCAACAGCATTCTAGAGACATGCAGTGGTGTGCTAGTACCATACACACAACACAAATGACACAGCCAGCAACAGTGGCCGGGCTGGTTGGTGGGGGGCCTCCGGCACCTCCAAGTCTCAGGCTCTGTCACAGAGCAGGGCAGGTCTGGTCCGCTCACAGGGTCCTCACAGCCACGGGGTAGAGGAGGGACAAGTGCTCGGCCCCTTTGATGGGTAGCTTTCTGGTGGTGTAGTAGTGGATGACTTCCGGGACACTGTCGAATGGAGGGCTGTTCTGACCCAGAATGTATTTCTCTTTGGTTTTGGCCAGTTTCATGTGCATAAAACCCTGGTTGCTCCTGTGAACAAAACACAGAGGTTATCAGAACTACCCCTCTGACACTCAGGCTGAGGCCAAGTGGCTGGGAGTTGCACCTCTCCATGCCAGGGCCAAGGCCCAGGACCAGATGAAATGCAGCTGCACCCAAGTGCACCCCCAATTCTGGCATCTGACCCAGAACCAGCAGCACGGCTGGTTCTGCTGCCAGGCTACAGGAGAGCATTCCAACACTGAATGATTCCAGGGGCTTCTTCAGAAAAAACAAAACTTAGTCCCTCTTTCTACTACTGGCGCATATCCCTGTTTAAGCCTTGCCTGACAGGTGCAAAGTGTGTTCATATCCCCAATGCCATGACAAGTGGGTAGGGCAAGGGTCATTACCCCCAGTTTCCAGAGGAGGAAATTGTGTGGCAGGGATGGCAAGTGATCTGTCCTTTCCTTTCAGTAGTAGAAAACTGTCACTGGGAAGGGGCCACCCAGCCAGGGACTACATTTCCCAGCCTCCCTTGCAGGCAGTTACCCATGTGACTTGGCTTAGCCAATGCAACATGGGCAGAAAGTCTGGACTACCTGCCCTCTGCATCCTCCCCTTCTTCATAAACCCTGTCTCTCCCAAGGTCCAGCCTGTGTTGTCTCTGCTGGGTGGTCTTCCAGGCTCCCACAGGCAGAGCTCCTTCCTTCATCTGGTGGCACTGAGGACACACATGCCTTCCTGAACTGCAGGTACTTAGCCACCATCCCAGCTCCTCTGAGCATGCCACGGAGCAGGGCCCAGTCTGTGTCCACCATGCTTGGCTTCAGACTTGCCTGAGAGGAACCTCCTGAAGTCTGCTCAAGGAAAAGCAGTGGGGTGGGTTCCTCAGAGATCAGAGCAGAGCCTATGTGCTCAAAGCCCTTGGAGCCCACCTGCATCTGCTCACACAGAGCCAAGGCCACGGTCCTCCCACCAGCATTTGCCTGGCCCCAGCAGACCTCTCCCAGCTCTCGCTGGGGCTGCAGCCACACTGGACCCCTCACCCCTCCACCAGCCTGCCTCGGTCCAGGCTGCCGTCTTCCTGCCCACTCAGTTCCACACCTTTTATGATTCCACTATGATCCTGCCACCACACCTGTGGATGCTTTAGATTTTCCAAAGCACAGTCCACTTTATCGGGTGTCTGTCCCTTAGGTAGAAAGCTGGAGCTTCTGACAAATCACCTGCCCCCATCTCCACAGCCTCTAGAAGACTCCCCCAACCTGAGCTCTGAGCAGACTTGAAGGTTTGCAGCCTTTCCACTCCAGCTCCGCCCCTCGCCACTGTCGCTCCCACAGGGGCTCTCAGGGCTTGAACACATCTCTTCCAGTCAGGACTGGGCTTCCCAAGCTTATGAGTGCCCGCTCTATTGACACCTTAATTTGGGCTTCAGGACCATTTTCAAATGGGCAGAACAAATGCTTAATGAAGTGCGAGCACTAAGCAATATGTCTGCTTATAATAATATATTTAGAGATGTCACCCTCAGCTTAACGGAAATCGTTGGGAGAGCAATTACATTTCAAGAGAGAATAATTCCTGTAGAGAACTGAAATTTAAATCAAGATTTTTTTAAGGCTGGCAATGTTCTAATTACAGAGCCTGTGGCAAGTTCTGCTCCTCAGTGAAGGGTCATTTCATTGGAGAATTGCCTAGACACGTCTGAGAAGCAGGCGGCGCACTTGCTTAGGCTGCAGAAAGGAAACGGCGTGTATATGACAAGAAGAATGTAAAACTCCATTCCAGTGAAGACTCACCTACCCGCCACGCCGAAGAGACCACAGATCTGTGCCAGCTTGGAAAGGGCTGTGATTGCTTAAATAACACACTGAAACTGCGTGGCTGAGAAAACAGCAGAAGAGTTAAAAAGCTGAGCTCTCAGAGCCACATGCCCAGCTTCGCCTGGAGAACGGGTGTGGGCGGGCGAGAGAGCAGGGCTGGTAAGAAGGGGCTGCAGGTGCCAGGGACACTCAGCAGGGAGGAGGGTGTGACCCTGGGCAAATCATTCCCCTCTACGTGCATGCACTGAGTGGGCTTATGTTTTTGGGGTGCTGGACCAGCAGGCTTTGTGATTCTCACAGATCTATGCCTGGGGGACAGAGTGGAGGAGGTGTCAGGCAGACGGTCACGGCCGCTGGCGGGAAGAGTCTGCCAGTGTGCAGGTATGAAGCTGTAGGGGAGCGAGCCAGTTTCATTTTCAAAGTTAGGAGAGTAACTCACATGGATGAAAGTGACATTTCACACTAATTTGTTCTACAGCATCGGGCAAGGAATGTGGACAGTGACGGCGGCAATGGCTCTCACGGTCTGAAGCAGACGCTAAGCTCCTCTGTTCACAGGATAGGGGCTTAGAATGGTCAAGGTACGATGTCCTCTCTACCTTGGCTGCTGACAGATAGCGAGTTGGGGCAGCTGCCAGGCTGAGAAGAGTCTAGACGTCCCCTGGAAGTCCCTCCTGCCTGTCTGAGCCTGCTGTTTATCCCCCCCCAACACACTCCTATTTCGCCTGTGTAAGCACCCAAAAGTTTACCACCTTGAGCCACGCTGTGCCAATGGGGCAGGCTGGTCCCGAAGCTCAGAGACCAAGGCAGAGCTGGGACCAGCACTTGGGCTCCATGAACCCCCAGTCTGAGGCCTGACCATTCTCAGGCAGAGGGAGAAAGGCACGCTCACATGCTGACCCTCCCGGGCTCAAGCACTGCACCCCGTGGGTTCCCTAGCCCTCAGGCTGTCCTTGTGCCTTGCTGGGTTCTGTCCCTTCTCCCACTGCATCCACAGGGAGGCTGACCAGATGACCCCGGGGGGTGCTTCCAGCCCTAGGTCCTGGATTCCACATGTGCAAAACATAATCTGCTGCCTACCTGCTGAGGGCTTCCTGCAGGAAGGGGTCTGCAAGCAGCCTGACACATTCCCTCCACCGCTGCCCTCATCCCCAGTCCTGCTTTCGCTGGGGCATCGGCCAGGATCGCCTTCAGGGACAATCCTTCCTATAGGCCAGGCTCTATGTGTTTAAGCACCGAGGAGCAGACAGGGGAGGTGTCCGGCCCAAGATCACACAGTGATCATCAGCAGCCGATGTCCAGAGTCAGTGCTCCTGACCTCAGCACTCCCCAGACCTAAGAGAGGGCCTCATGTAACCCTCAGTGCTCCACGTGAAGCCAGGCAGGGGGGTGGGTGAGAGGCATCAGACCCTGAGCAAACATCCCCTCCACGCTGATCTTCCGCCTCCACAGCGCCCATGGTGCAGGGCTGACAGCAGGTCAGAGACAGCAGAGGGGCTGGGAGTAAAAGACAATGTGTGGCACCCACGCAAGGGGCTGTGCCGAGGATTGGGAATGACATGTTCTGATTGGTGGAGCCCCCAGGACCGCCCCCCAGGGGTCTGAGGTCCTGAGACTATCTGCCAATCCTCGACCAATGCAAGGGTCAGGTGACGCCTTGTCCACACACAGCCAGGAGACATGCTGTGACAATACATTCTCATTGGTTAAGGTCCCCATGAGGGAGATGTCACCTAACAGTTGAAGATTTAAAAGCAGCTGCCAGGAGTGGCTTCACTGACTCCCACCTTCACACAAAAGGAGAGGCGAGCATGAGCAAAGGAAGCATGAGCATTTCTGTGGAGAACAGAGGGGTACATCAGGCAAGGAAAGTATGCCCAGGGATGCGTGGCTGCTGCAGACAGCATGTATTCTGAGCTGCAAGCAGTCTGGGGGTCACCTCTCACTCCCCTGGGGTACTGTGGAGGAAACTGAGCCAGACAGTATACTACCCTGGCCCAAGGTGCACAGCAAGGCAGGCTGCAGGTGAGCCCAAAGCCCTGGTCCTGCATCCCGAGCCAGGTAAGCCGGGCTCTGGGCCACACCTCCTCCCACCTTTCTTCAAGGCAGCGTGGACTTCCGCACTTCAGCACTATCGTGGTTCAGGGAGGACACTGCCCCCGGGGAGCTTCAACAGGCTGCTGTGCCTGCCAAGCTCCTGCATCAGCCCCGTCTCCTTTGATAGGACATCTTGCGAGGGCAAAGTCACAATGAGAGGTGTCTCTGGTGGGTGACCTGTCTAATGAGTCTTATAAGGCTGGCAGAGGCCGGGGTGCTGGAGCTGTCACAGGCGTTCAGATGGCTCATTATCATCACAAAAAGCACCTCCTCATCATCAGGATTATCAAACGTGCCGGGCACGCAGGGCTAATAACAGGCCCCACCTCGCAGCGCAATCACGGGCTTTAATAAAACATTACTCAGCCTGCAGCTGCCGGCCGCTGAGCAGGGTACGAGGCCTCACCTCTCGCTTTTAGACCTAATTGCTTGATGCATATTTCATGAAGAATCCTGGGTAATAGTTATGTTAAACCGCTTCTTTTCATGATGAAATGACTTAAAAATACTTGCATATAATATTTATGCGGGAGAAGGATGGAAATTGGCCTTTGGGACTAACACGTGGGACCCAGTTACAGGACTCCAGACACAGAGGGGATTTCTGGTTTACCTTAGCTTGAAAGGTGTGTAGGGAGCTGCTGTCCTGACCCAGATGTCCTCAGAACATTAGCCCTCAGGTCAAAACCATCCAAGGCTCCCCATGGCCAAAACAGATGTAATGACATCCAGTACTTCAAGAGCCCCTACTGGGTACTGGGCTCTGAGCTGAGCTGTTGCCACATATTCTCTCATTTAAACTGCAGAGCAAAGCTGCTAAGTTGTTAGAATGATCACTATTTACAGATGGGGAAACTGAGGCTCAGGAAGGCTGTGTCTCATGGGACATGGTAGGGCTAGGATTTGAACCTATGTTTGCTGAACTCCAAAGCCTGGTATTCAGGGCCCAGAAGCTCCCACCACAGCCTCATCTTCCTCTGCTCAGCCACCTGCTGGCCTCTTTCTGCCCCAAGATCTGGCTTCCCTGCAGCTTGGTGAGAACTGGAGGCTGAGAATCCTGCAAGCCCACTGTGATGTTTGTTTCTCAGTCGGCTGAGCCGTAGCCCCCTCTGGCCTCTGGGCACACACACATGCCTGGCACACAGCCGAGGCACTGTGCCTGTCACCCATCCATCCATCCATCCATCCAGGTCTGCCCAGAGCCAGGGCAGTGAGGCCCCATGAGTCCTCCCCTCCAGACATAAGCTCCTCAGGGCAGGCTGGTGGCTGGTCCACCTTGTCCCCGACTGCGGCCCAGCAAAGGGAGAAGCTGCACACACTGAGGCTGGACACAGTGGATGCTTTATCCAGCCAACAACAGTTCCAGGATGAGCCAGTGAGAACTGGCAAAATGGGAAGGACTAGGGAGCTTCCGGAGGGTCATCCCTGCGAGGTGAGTACACAGGCACGTGCTTTTCATATCAGAAAGTCTCCCCTAGGGAGGCCACAGGGAAGAATGCACCAGAGCCCTTTTCCCTTAGGATTTGGAAAGGACTTATTCCTGAGGCCACTCAGCCGCCCAGTGCCCCCTGCCCAGGCCTAAATAAAACATGAATGTGGCCGGGCGTGGTGGCTCAAGCCTGTAATCCCAGCACTTTGGGAGGCCGAGACAGGTGGATCACAAGGTCACAAGATCAAGACCATCCTGGGTAACACAGTGAAACCCCGTCTCTACTAAAAAATACCAAAAAAAAAAAAACCAACTAGCCGGGCGAGGTGGCGGGCGCCTTTAGTTCCAGCTACTCGGGAGGCTGAGGCAGGAGAATGACGTGAACCCGGGAGGCGGAGCTTGCAGTGAGCTGAGAGGCGGGCACTGCACCCCAGCCTGGGTGACAGAGCGAGACTGTCTCAAAAAAAAAAAAAAAAAAAAAAAAAACAAACATGAATGTGAGACAAGTTCCCTTGCAAAATCGTAGTCTTCTTGAAGGCGTAAGGTGAGCGCTGGCCCTGCCCCTCCCTACTCGGGCTCTAAGTGGCTGCGTCTTTTCTTCTTGTTGGGCTATTTTGGTATTTTTTTACCCCCCACTCTTTCTTATGACTTTATTTTCTATTATCCCAAAGAATGTGGCACCATGCTGTTGGGCCATTTTAAACATTTAAATGTTACACTGTGCAAAGATTCCTGGGCCAGGTCGGTGGAAGGGGAGGCAGAATGAGCTTGTGCATTTAAAGGGCACTCAACCATCAGCTGCCAGATAATTCCCAGGGGAGGGAGGTGTCGCAGGTCCCCCGGCCTTGGTGAGCAGGGCAGCAAGTGCTCACACTCTGAGCCCTGGGAGCGCCACCTCCATGCCTGGCATCGGGGAGGGCCCTTCCACCCCCACAGACATGTACTTGCTTCCGACGGGGTAGAAGCAAACGGGGAAGTTTGTGCCGAATCCAAGGGAGTCAGGCCCAGCTCTAATGCTAACCTGCTGTGATGTGGGTGACAGAACCAGCCTGGAGGGTGACCATAGCAAGCTACCTCCGTGGTCACCTACCAAGCCTGCAAAATGGGCAGTTCCTGCCATAACCCCACCCGAGGATGGCGATTCTGCCTCTCGAAAGCAGTGCCTTTATGACACAGCTTTTGCTCTCCTCCCGCCGCCTCTTTGACCTCCAGGGGAGTGTGACATTTTGCTAGGTCTATGCCTCTAAAGACACTCTCCCCCTCACCCCCGCGAGCAGGACACAGCCACTCCAGCAACATAGTGCTGGAAGATTCGAGAAGCACGGCATTACCCATCTTACCGCCTGGGGATGTGCTGCCAAGTGCTCTATGTACCTCCTCACAGCAACATCAAGAGATGGGCCTACAGACTGCAGGTGGGGAAACAGAGTCAGAGGGCTCAAGTGACTGACCTGGGAGTATGCAGCCACTGAGGCGAGAAGTGAGACTGAACACAAGTCCACTGAATCTTCACAGAGCCGGAGTGGGTGCCTGCCTGCCAGGCAGACGCATGACCCCGTTCTCCCTCAATGTGTGGCAGACAAAGAGGGGGTGGAAATCTCTCTGAAGAAAAATAGGCCACTGTTTCAGTACAGCATTCAGCAAAGAGAGGCCCCTGCTATCTTAGCGGAAAGCGAAGAATCCCAGATGCATGGAGAGCTGTAGCCTGGACCTGGGGTACCTCCCTTCAGACACCGCCCCAACACTGTGAGAGATGTGGCTTCACGGCAGCAAGAACAGTCCACCTCTGTGGTCCAATTACCCAGAGCCCAGGCAGAGCCCACTCACACAGGTCCTGGCCTGCCTCTGGCATGGCTGAGAAGACCTTAAATGCTCCCTTGGTCCATGACTGGACGAACGTGTGGCCTCCCAAGGAAGCTGGGAGGGCTGGCATTATAGGCAAGATGCCCACTGCACAGATGAGAAGAACAAGGGCCTGAGGGAGAAGCAACTTGCCCAGTCACCGTGCAAGGCTATCAGGGCTTCCTGAGCCAGGGGACCAGGATGTGAGTGCATGTCACTGTGTGACTGGGTTCTCCAACTGTGTGAGGCGTGGGGCAGGGGGCACGGAGGCTCCTTCTAGCTGAGATGTTCTAAGAGTCAAGGGAGCTGGGATAAAGGAGCTTAGGAGGCCCACGCGGCCAACACCTGCATCCCGCCCACAGTTTCCAAAGCAGCCTTCACAGTGACAAGCCAAAGACACACACGCCAAGTTATTGTGAACAAACGTCTCGATGTAAATGCTGCTGAGTGAAATGACGTGATTTACAACCAAATAATTAGACTTTCAATACACGCATCAGCAGTGATTAGCCTTCCCGAGACGCCCAGGCATTTCTCAAGCTCTAAGTTGGCGGCCCAGGGTGAAGGCCTTCAGTAAATCATGACAGAAAGCCATCTCTAGGCAGGAGACCTGGCAGATGCCTCTCCTGGCGAACATGTAGAGGCATAAGGCTCGTTTTAGCACACAAAGCAGTAGGTATGTCAAAATGAACCCATTTTGGTCAATTTTCTCAGGAGAAAACCAACACATCATCAGACAAGAGGTTTTTAAATGAGGGCTCAGGCTGAGGGAGTGAGCCTCCCATTACCAGGGGTGTGTAAGTGGGAAGGCAATGACACTTGGTGCGGGGATCCCGCTGGATGCCTTTTGTAGTGCCCCCCTCAGGGATCCCACCAGCCTCAGCCAAGTGCACATGGAAATTTCAAGGAGGGCTGGACGCAGAAGCGGAGGGGATGGTGAAATGCTGCCAAAGCTTCAGGAAGGGGAAACAGGGTCTAGGGCTCTTTTTCTTTCTCTCTCTTTTTTTTTAACCTTTAATTGAGGACTTTTCTAGGAACATGAAGGCCTATGTGTGTTGGAAATTATTTTTCTCCACTCTTCAGCCCTAAGCATCCCCCAAAGGGGGAAGTTCAAACTCTGATACCACTGATATCACTGGCTGGGCAAGTCCCCTCTCCCTGGGCCTCAACGTCTCCCTCTGGAAAAGCTGGAGGGGGTCCCTTCAGTGCCGAGTTCTCAAGCCAGTGATGGACATGCCAGGGTGGGTGGGAGCAGCCCAGCAGGAGAACAACGCAGGGCAGAATGGCTCCCCTCATGGAAGGAGACAGGTGTGTGCGCTGGCCACAGTGGATCCTGGGCTTGGGGACAGCAAAATGACAAAAGCAGGCTTCTCATGCCTGTGCCAACAGGATGGACAGAATCCAGGCCAAGGGTGATCTCTTCCTACTGAGGACAAGCCTGTCTGAGCCCTTAGGCTCCTTAAAGCAGTGGCTCCTACTTGGGGCAATTTTGCACTCCCTCTTCCCTGGGGAATATTCAGCAATGTCTTGACACATGGGTGCTACTAGCATCTTGTAAGAGGAGGCCAGGGATGCTGCTAAATATCCTACAATGCACGGACAGCCCCCATGACAAAGAATAATGTACTCTAGCTTCCAACACTGCCTAGGCTAAAGCCATACCACTCACTAGACGGCCAGTGCCTCAAATTCTTCATCCACAACATGGGAATAACCAGAGTCCACCCTCACGGCTGTGGTGAGGGGCAGATGAGAACCTCCACATGAAGTGTGAATGTCTGACGAATCCTGGCTCGCCTGGCCCCTTTATGTAAGGGTTTAAGACACAGAGCGGAATCTGCCAAACGGCTTGGTTCCAGAGGGCTCCAGGCTGTTTCCAAGGACAGGACCCCCCAGTCCCACCTGAGCAGCACATGGTGGGGGATGTACTGCATCTGAGGAGTCTCCAGAGCAGGACCATGCAGAGGCTGGGCCAAGGCAGCCTCAGGGGAAGCTTTTATAGGACAAGGGGGGCCAGCACCCTGGGATTGACTCAGGCAGGGCCGGGGAGGGGGGTAGGCCTTGGGGTGCTTGAGGATGGTGCTGGACGCAGCCCAGGCTCAGGGCCACCCAGATCTGTGTCTGAGTCCCTGCCCTGAGCTGTGCCTGGTCTGAGCTTCAGGTCCCTGATCTGGGAAGTAGAGCTTTCACTGTTCACCCATAAGGGTAGTCTGAGGTCTGGACAGTGGGGAAGCGAGGCTCTGCAGGTGCGGAGGTGCTACCGAGTGTGCAGGATGTCGTTGGAGCCTGGGTATAAATCTGCACTCTTTGGCAGGCCCCTCAGATAAGTATGACTTGAAACAGGGGGCTGGCACTAGATTCTAGCTTAATGCATTTTTAAATTTTTAAATGAAGAATAGTGCCTTTCAGAAAACACTGATGCCAATGCAGGACTCAGGGTCCTGTTCTCACCTGCTGGGCAGGAGCCACTGCACCAGTGGCTGCCTGTCTGGTGTGTCTGGTGCATCTGGCTGGCTCTGTGCTGTCTGGGCTGAGCACCGAGCTAGGCTCCCCGTCTGTCTGCTCTGTCATTCATGGCTGCACTGGCAGCCCAGAAGCCATGGATGTGGCTGCAGGAGCATCTCCTCCAGTTGGGCAGCCCGCCTGGCTGGGGTGGGATACCTGGGTTCTGGCACAGCTCTGTGGCTGGGTGACACGGGGCAAGGCATTTACTGCCCTGAGATCGATTTCCTGAAACATCAAGTGTTCTTTCACCACACTCTCTAAGGCACATTGTTGCACACAGGATCCATATGAAAATAGAAAAGGAAGCTGAGCGTGGTGACTCACGCGCTCCTCCCAGCACTTTGGGAGGCCAAGGTGGGAGAATCTCTTGAGCCCTTGAGTTTGAGAGACCAGCCTGGGCAACATCGTGAGACTCCGTCTCTGTAGAAAATTTAAAAATTAGCTGGGCATGGTGGCGCACGCTTGTAGTCCCAGCTACTTGGGAGGCTGAGGTGGGAGGTTTGCTTGAGCCTGGCAGGTTGAGGCTGTAGTGAGTTGTGTTCACGCCACTGCAGTCCAGCCTGGGTGACAAAGTGAGATCCTTTCTCAAAAAACAAAACAGAAAAGGAACTAAACAGGAAACTGGTCATAGATGGTCAGTGGCATTTATTAAGTGTCTACTGTGTGCATTGCTCTGTATGCAACATTTCTGAGGGAGACAAGACACCAACCAGATACTTTGAGATCATATGGTTCCCTGCCATCATTTTACAGATGACACTGAGGCTCAGAGAAGGGCAGAGGTTTACTCTCTTTCTACAATAAAGCCCCCTGCCCCATGCCTCTATTGTGGAGGATTCTCTGGCAAGACCAGCAGACTGAATCTGCAGTAATGGGGTACTGGGGTGGGAGATGAGGCAGGGGGAGGGGGCATGCAGGGAGGGGAAGGAAGCAGCAATGCCCCCCGCTCCTCATTTCTCATCCCGAGTCACCCCATGGACCCTGGCTCTTGCTAAAGCACGGTGCTCACCCTCACCAGTCTTCCTGGCCCACCCTGGTGGGGGCCTCCTCACCAACTGACCAAGGGTGTTCACCAGCACAGCAATGAAGCGGACTCACTATCCACAAAGCACCTGATCCAACTTACAGTTTTATTTAAGAAAAAAAGTAAAGATGAGAAACTCAACAATCCTTATCAAAACCCCAATGTCACTCTTCACAGCAAAAGAAGAAAACAATCCTAAAATTCATGTGGAACCATAAAAGACCCTGAGTAACCAAACCAATGCTGAAGAAGAAAAAGTTAGAGGCATTGCACTTCCTGATTTGAAATTATATTACAAAGCTATAGTAATCAAAACAGTATGGTACTGGCATAAAAACAGACACAGAGACCAGTGCAACAGAACAGAGATCCCAGAAACAAATCCAAACACATATGGGTCAACTAATTTTTGATGAGGGTACCAAGAACACACAATGGAGAAAAGATAATCCCTTCAATAAATGGTGCTAATAAAATAGATTTCCATATGCAAAATAATGAAACTGGACCTATATCTTCTATTATATACAAAAATCAACTCAAAATGGATAAAAGACCTAAATACAAAAACAGAAACTATAAAACTCTTAGAGCTTAGGGGAAAAGCTCCTGGACACTGGCCTTGGCAATGATTTTTTTGGATATCATATCAAAAGCTCAAAATAAATACATGGGACTATATCCAAGCTCCTGCACAGTAAAAGAAACAATAAGATGAAACAGCAGCCTACAGATTGGGAAAAAATATTTGCAAACCATATATCTGATAAAGGGTTAACATCCAAAATTTATAAAGGACTCACACAACTCCATAGTGGAAAAACAAATAACCTGATTACAAAATGGGCAAAAGACCCAAACAGACATTTCTCCAAAGAAGACGTTAAAAAAATGGCTGACAGGTATATGAAAAGGTGTTCAACATCAGCAATCATCAGGGACATGCAAGTCAAAACCACTATGAGGTATCACTTCATACCCAGTAGAATGGCTATCATCAGAAAGTCAAAAGATAACAAATGTTGGCTAGGATGCGGAAAAAAGGAAACTCTTATACACTGTTGGTGGGAATGTAGACTGGTACAGCCATTATGGAAAACAGTAAGGAGCTTTGTAAGGAAATTAGAAGTAGAACTACATTATGACCTAGTGATCCCTTTTCTGGGCATATACCCAAAGGAAATAAAATCACCATCTTGTAAAGACATCTGCACTCCATGTTCACTGCAGTGCCATTCACAGTAGTCAGCATATGAAAACAACTGAAGGTCTGTCAAGGGTGAATGGATAAAGAAACTGTGGTGTATGTATGATAGAATACTATTTGGTCCTAAAAAAGATCTTGTCATTCACCAGACAGGAATAGGCCTGGAGGACACTAGGGGCAGTGAAAAAAGCCAGATACAGAAAGAAAAATACTGTATATGGCCGGGTGTGGTGGCTCACATCTGTAATCCCAGCACTTTGGGAGGCCAAGGTGGGTGAATAACCTGAGGTCAGGAGTTGGAGACCAGCCTGGCCAACACGGTGAAACCCTGTCTCTGCTAAAAATACAAAAATTAGCCAGGCATGGTGGTGGATGCCTGTAATCCCAGATACTCAGGAGGCTGAGGCTGGAGAATCGCTTGAACCCAGGAGGCAGAGGTGGCAGTGAGCCGAGATCGCGCCACTGCACTCCAGCCTGGGCAACAAGAGCGAAGCTCCATCTCAAAAAAAAAAAAAAAAAGAAAAGAAGAAATAAAAAGAAAAATATTGTATGATCTATCTCATTTACACATGGAATCTAAAACAAATACAAATATGTAGAGATAGAGAAAAAAACAGTGGGTCCTTGGGGCAGGGTGGGGATGAGATGGGGAGATGTAGGTCAGAGGGTACAAAGGAGCAGACAAGCAGGATGAACAAGTCTAGGGAGCTGATGCACAACAGGAGGACCACAGGTAATAAACAAATTGTACTTCATATGGGATTCATGCTAGATGAGTAGATGTTAGCTGCTCTAGTCACACACACACACAAAAAGTTAACTATGTAAGGTCGGGGATATGTTAATTTGCTTCACTATAGGAACCTTTTTTGTTTTGCTCTGTTGCCCAGGCTGGAGAGCAGTGGTGAAATCATAACTCACTTTGTAACCCCAAATGCCTGGGCTCATGCAATCCTCCTGCCTCAGCCACCCAAGTAGCTAGGACAACAGGGGTGTGCCACCATGCCTGGCTAATTTTTAAAACTTTTTATAGGAATGAAGTCTCACTATGCTGCCCAGGCTAGTCTTGAACTCCCAGGCTCAAGCAATTCTCCTGCCTTGGCCTCCCAAAGCGCTGGGATTATTGGCAGGAGATACTGCATCCAGCTTATAGTAACCTTCTTACTATCTATATGTATTCTATAACATCATGGTGTATATCTTCATTATACACAATAAACTTTATTTGAAAAGAAAAAAAAAATCCAGAGGGGCCTTTTAAAACTGCAAATTAAGACAGATCTGCAGCTCAAAGGCCACTGCCTCTAACCCAAGGGTGGTTTTTCTTCCCCAATTTCAAAGGCATCTGGTTGGCTGGGAACCACCCAGAAACCCTGCCAAGGACCTTTTGCAAATCATATGAATGACCGTGGTTCCTGGTGGAAAAACTCCCAATAGTTCTTGGGAATCCAGGCCTCAGTTTCTTCATCTGTGAAATGGAGAATAGTATACAATGTTCCCTGAAGTCCACTGAAAGCTAAGTAAAGAGCTCAGAACTGGGTGCTGGGGTCCTGGCTTCTGCCTTCTCAGGCCTTGGTTCCCCCATCTACATGATGAAGAGACAACCTTTGAAGCTTGGCACATAGGAGATGCTCACACCACATGGTAAGGAAGGATATTAAACAAAAGGACTCGCCTTCATTACAAACACCCCAGAGCCCCAGGGCTGGAAGAGGAGTGGAGGTTCTTAAAAAATAGAGTTGATTCAAGTGTGTCCTAGAATGTCCACCAGTACCCAGAGACTTACTTGTTAAGCCTGTGGCCCCCTGGGTCTCTTTGCAACCAAAATCTGTTTTAAACCGCCCTCTAAGAAATTCTGATGCATATTCAAGTTTGAGAACCATCATTCTAGCTCCATCTGATGATGGAAACTCCTCTGTAATATCCACAATATTTACTGTCCAGCTTTGCTACTTACCACCACCACCAGAGAGCTCACTCCCCACCAAGACAACCCCTTCCAAACAGACAGCTTTGCCCATCGTTAAGTTCTTCCATGTCCTGAGCTGAAATGTGACTAACTACAGCTTGCTGAGGTCAGCCCAGCTCCGAGCTCTAGCTCCTGCAGGCCAAGTCCACTGCTTCTGCCCTGCGAAGGTCTCTCAGACAGGAAGACCTGGGCTGCTCTTTTCCAGCTGTCCCCCTGGGGCAGAATTTCCTGCTCTTTCCCATCCTGGTCGCTTCTGCTGCCCGTTCCCCAGGCAGTCACCATCTGTCACACAGTGGGAGCTAGCAACTGAACAGGGTCCTGTGGGGTCTGTCCAGCTTGGCTATCAGCCCTGCTGGCTGGACACAACTCCGTCATTAACACGGACACTCCTGAGCTTTAGCTGAACTCCTTTTTGGGGTCTGCTGACCTCCTGAGTACCCCCCTCTTCCAGCCCCTCCAAAGTCCCAAGAGACAGGGTCTTATTGATATGAAAGTATCATCAGGTATAGCAACACTCGTCTCTTGACCACTCCGAAAGGGGCAGGGGCCAAGAGCTTTTCTGTGGTGGGAAGGGATGGGGGGGTCTTGCTTTGTTGCCCAGGTTGGAGTGCAGTGGTACATTCATAGCTCACTGTAACCTCTAACTCCTGGGCTTAAGTGATCCTCCTGCCTCAGCCTCCTAAGTAGCTTAGGATTACAGGTATGAGCCACCATGCCCAGCTAATTAATTTTAATTTTTTTTTTTATAGAGACCGCATCTCACTATGTTGCCCAGGCTGGTCTTGAACTCCTAGGCTCAAGCAATCCTCCTGCCTTGGCCTCCCAAAGTGCTAGGATTACAGGCATGAGCCACTGTGTCCAGTTGGGCCCAAGAATTTTAAGAAGCAAAAGCCCACTGGCTTTGGCCACACTTGGAAGGTTTGGAAATGGAACTTTGAAAGGTCACTGTCAGTTCTTCGTCGTCTGGGTTCTGGGGGGCAAATCTTCTCATGTTGCACATTCATTCTGGCAGCTTCTTGACAATCTCTTTTCTCAAGGTGGAGAATTTTCTCAAAATTAAATCTCCGGTTCTTTGCTCCCTAATGAAATTGATTTCTGCCTTGACAGACAACAAAGCTTTCATTTTATTATTTGGCTTGGGTTTGACCACATTAATTATTGCTGTTTTTATCCCCCCCAGCACGTCTGCAAGTAATTGAGTTCCACAAAGTTACTTACTCTAGGAACTGACTGCTTCCTGAAAGCACGGCTCCCACAGAAGTAAAACAGGCAACCCTAGCTTCTTCAGAGATGACTATTTTGGTTAGGGTTGGAACAATTCAGAGCAGGAAAATGCATTTTCCTAGCCTGAAAATCTGAACTCAACATGGGGTTATGCGAATATTTGGAGACTGTGAGTCTGAAATGTGGGTGTCCAGGTCACACCATCTCCTGCGTTCGCTGCCTCAGTCATCTTACCATTGATGTATCAGAATCCTACACTGCCTCGAGTTTCTAATCACTGTTACTGGCATCATTCTTCCTGCCTCTGAGAACACTCTGCGGACGCCTGTTCAAGTCAATTCCTAACACCAGCTATACCAGGAGCTAAGAAAAGCCTGCCCAGCACCGTGCAAATGCGTTTCTCCCTGCGAGGTTGTGTTCAGACTCGGTGGGGCATACGCCTTTAGTGCCAGGAGGAAATGATGGGCACACAGCTTGCTCTCTGGCAGACTGGGAGGGCATGAGGGATTGTTGAAGGGATGGAGGGCTGGGATGTGGAGGGCTGGTGGAGCCACAGGTGAGCCCCTCATCTCTCTAAGCCTGTCTCCTTGAGCGTAAAGTGAGGTTGCTGTGGGGAGCCAGAGTTGACTAGGGCTTCAGGGTGTACAAAATCGCGGTCCTGCACCACGATTGCATTTATGCCTCACAACGATCCTGAGATGTAGGAACTATTACTCTCCCCATTGTACAGATGTAGAAATGGAGGCCACACAGCTAGTAAGATGCAGAATGGAGATCTGAACCAGGGAGGGATTCTGGATCCAGGTGGTCTACCTTCTTAGCCACAATACTCTATGCTCTTTCTCTACTGAGCCAGTTAAAGTACCCCCAAGTAACTGAGGCACAGAGAAGTCACAAAGAAATGTTCAAGACAGAGCTGGAACCAGAAAACGGGTTTCCTAACTCCACAGCCAATGAACTTCCTGCTCTGCCTCATTTAAAAAAAAAAAAAAAAAAAAAATCCTCTATTATAGGTCAGGCGACTTTAGGAAGCCAAGGCAGGCAGATCAGCTGAGGTCAGGAGTTCAAGACCAGCCTGACCAACATGGTGAAACCCCATCTCTACTACTAAAAACAAAAAACAAAAATTAGCTGGGCATGGTGGTGCACACCTGTGATCCCAGCTGCTCTGGAGGCTGAGGCAGGAGAATTGCTTGAACTTGGGAGGCGGAGGTTGCAATGAGCCAAGATCATGCCATTGCACTCCAGCCTGGGCGACAGAGCGGGGCTCTGTCTCAAAAAACAAAACAAAACACCATTATAAAAGAGATTCACTGTGGAAAATCCAGAAAACACAAATCCAAAATAAACCAAAAGAAGGTAAAAACCTGCCATTTCATCACCGCAGATAGTGGTTAATCACAATTCGGCATAGTGCCTTTCTATATTTTTCCCACATACATGCGTACAAGCATGTGACATACGGTCACCGACTGGGCTGAACTTTGTGAACTGATTTTATTACAATCATGGCTCATTTTGAATGCTGTGATTATTTTTCTCCTGAATACCATCTCCAAATGTTTCCTGAGTATCTATCCTGTGCCAGGCCCTCTGGGGTGTTGAGATCGAAAGACATGTTCCCAAAGGAACCCTCAGCCAAGAAAGGTTCCTAGCAGATGACAAATCATTTCACACTACAACCCTGAGGGTAAAAATCAGATGTTAGACGGCAAATTTAGAAAGCAAGGTCCCAGGGTTTATGTACCTAGATTTCTTCCTGGGTTTTCTAGTAAAAACTGGAAAACCTGCTGGACAAATTCTAGAAGAGCTATAACATTTTATGCACCTCAGTTTTAAACCTAGAAACAAAAACTGGGTGACATTTTACAAAACAGAGAGAGGCTCTATCACTTCCAAGGGAAAACTGAACAGCCGGCCACCCTAGCCAAGCTGGGACCTTAGGGAGGAAGGACACTGCATAGGCCTTTCCTCTAATCTCCAACCTAAACGTCCTTGTACTTCGCTGTTGCCTCCCCATAACTTCCCCAGTTTTTTCTTCTCAAAAATCTTATCATCTGAAGTCCTCCTCAACTGGCCCCTCCTCTAGGAAGACTTCCAAGATGCCCCTAGTCAGGCTTACTTTCTTCCTCCCTCACTCTGTCCTCTGCCACACCTCTGTCCATCACAGTACTTCCCTACCGTCCTGTCTCCTTGTCTAGACTGTGAGCTTAGAGTCTGATGTGTCTTTGTCTCCTCACCCAGCTGACAGCCCAGGGCACGATAAGAGCTCAGTGGTGAAAACCCTGCTGCTGGCTTGTCTATAAGCCCTGCCCTGAAAGCCTGTGCTTAAAATGTGGCAGGGTGATCGCCAAGCTGCCTGAGGCCATAAGTAGAATGTGGATTTTCCAAAGGAAATGGCAAAAATAAAATAAAATTAAAATTAAAAAATGGTTTTAATTAAAGCATTTGTAATAAGCTGGCTTTGCCAAACCCAATTGTTTCTGATATTCCTCTTGGGTGAAATAATCTTTAAAAAGATAAAGAGAAAAAAAAAAAAAAGCAAAGCATTATTAAAAGTGGCAGAAAACACTTGTGCTGGAAGGAGGATGGAGGCTGCTCACAGCGGAGCTTCCTAGAGAAGGGCAGGCGCAAGACACAGGCCCGTGGATGGAACGGCCTCTGCTCCAGCAGAGGGCAAGGGCGCGTGCGTGCCAGCGTGCCGCACACATAACAAAACCTCATTTTATAGCCCTAACATTTGAACTGCGGGAGCGAAGACAAGGGCTATAAAATTTGACATCTGATTTTATAAATCTGCCTCAAGTACTGACAATGTCTGTGGAGAAAATGAGAGAAGAAAATACAGTGCTTATGGAGCTCCAAAGAGTGATAACCCTGGGGTGGGAGCTGGGACATCTAGGGGCTCTACCAGCAGCCTTCCACAGGACCTCAGGAAGGTCCTCTTCCCTCCCTGTGCCTCAGTTGATCCCACCTGAATGCCAGGGTCTTGACCTGGATGATTCAACTCTCTTTGGGCTCTGACTGCCCAAAGGTCTGGGGAACAGTCAGGCCCTGCCTTAACACTGGGATTTTACCGTGTGAAGTTAGTGGCATCAAGCCCCCACCAAATGCCTCTAGGTAAGGGCCAATCATGTTTCCCGTGGGGCCTTTCCATCACTTAACCAGCTATCAGTAAAATAAGCCCCTACAGCACAAAGGCTGTGCAAACAACCCCACCTGCATCTGTGCAGCCTCTCAGAGTTTACGAGAGCCTCCACTGCCATTGCAAATCTGGGCCTCAGGGCTGGAGGCTGAGACGGGAAGTGACTTACTGGTGACCTCCTGGCTGGTGGTAATGGTGGGATTCAGGCTATGATCCCTGGGCTCCTGGTCACAGCCTTTCTCTCCATGCAGCCACCCTTTCACTGATGGCAGATGTGACGTCTGCAGCTGTCCTCGTAGCCTTCCCTGCAGCACCCTGTATGCCTTCTCCCAAGTCGCCAACCAACTCATTCCCAGATGGCTTTTGCAAAAATATTATTAAATAATTCAAATTAACAAGATGTTAGAAATGTGATTGGAAAGAAATGTTTTTCTCATTTGGAGAGACCACCCAGTGCCTCAGAAGGCAACTGTCCCGGGGCACGAGAGGTCTCCTGGAGATGGACGGGCAGTTGGAATGCTTCCCCGGTGGCGGAGCTGCACAGGCAGATTTATGTGGGCTGATATGAGACAATTAAAAACCGGCTAGAAATGTAATCGGGGCTGCTCAGATGCTGGAGAAGACCAAGGAGCTCCGGTAAAACAAAGGGCAATGCTGCATCCCTGGCTCAGAGGGGGAACCTCAGCCTGTTGACGGGCACATCTGGCACTGCCAGGTTGGGGGGTGGTGCACTGGGCCGTGAACTCAGAGTGAGGCAGAATGAGTGCAGGCACCTCTTGCCTCTGGGTTTTAGGCGGCAGTGGGAAGGGGGAAGCTGAGCTGCGGGGAGTCTGTTTTCCTGGGTCTTTTCCAGGTCTGCATTGCAGCCGGGAATGCCACCATCCACCCAGCTGCTCCGAAATCTGGATGTGGTCCTTGACTCCTCACTCCTTCTCCCTCTCATCAATTCTACCTTCATACGCCTTTCCTTTCTACTCCCACTGCCCTAGTCCTTCGCTCCTGATCTGTCACACACCCAGGGCCAGATAGGGCTCCCTAAACTTCTCTCTCGCCAGCTATGTAGGCCGCCTGCCACTGGCCCCTCTGAATTGGCCTTGGTCTCCTACTTTGCTACCAGATAGTCTCAGCATCATCAGCCTAGCACCTGGGTACAAACGGAGAACTTCTAAGCTTAGCTGGAGCAACTGGCTGAGAAGGGTCAAGAACGAACAGTGGTCCAGGAGCTGGGCAGGGTTAGCCTCTGCCCCTCCCTGACAACATGGCCTTAGGTTTCTAAGCCCCTTTGAGCCTCTGTTTCCTCTTCTGCAAAGTAGGAGCAATGAGTTGTGCTTTCTTCACAGCTGCTTGAGGGCTGGACCCAGAGAAGAAACTAGACTCCTCCAGTTGGGTTATGGATGCTGACACTGTTTGCTTATAGCCAGACAGAACCAGCCCCTCTGGTTTCAGGTCTCTGGGCTTTCTCTATGTCACCACTGCCTGGGGAAAGGTGTCTGAGAAATGTTGGGCACGGGGCTCACGGTCACAGGTGCTGTCAGAAAATCCAGCTTAGGTCCAGAGACGGGGTTGGCCATTGGCTGGACTTCTCAGTGCCTGCCAGAGAGGAATGGGGGTGTTTCTACTCCGAGAGACCCCATAAGGTAGAAAGAGGCCTTGAGCTGTGTTGCAATCTCATCTCTTTAATGCATTAACTGTGACGTAATGTGAACAACAGTCTCTCTTTTTTTGGGGGGGGATGGAGTCTCGCTCTGTCGCCCAGGCTGGAGTGCAGTGGCGCGATCTCGGCTCACTGCAAACTCCGCCTCCCAGGTTCATGCCACTCTCCTGCCTCGGCCTCCGGAGTAGCTGGGACTACAGGCGCCTGCCACCACGCCCGGCTAATTTTTTTGTATTTTTAGTAGACACAGGGTTTTACCGTCTTAGCCAGGATGGTCTCCATTTCCTGACCTTGTGATCCGCCTGCCTCGGCCTCCCAAAGTGCTGGGATTATAGGCATGAGCCACTATGCCTGGCAAGTTTCTTTATCTGTAAAAATGATGGCAATGGTTGCTACTCTTCTCGAACATACTATCACAGTGTGAAAGCTGGCTATTCCCAAATATCAGGCCCTCTGCTGGGCATGCTGACCCGTATCACCTCACTCACACGTTACAGCAGCCCAGAGCGCGTGGCGTGGCAGGATTTACACCTGCTGTGCTAGAGAGTAAACAGAGGGCTCAGAGAATAGGCAGAACTCAAACTAGGGTCTGTCTGAACTCTTCAGAAAGAAGGGTGCAAATCATGGTGACTAGTCTGGGATCCTGTAACTTGTCAGAGGCAGAGCTAGAATTTGAACCCAGGTCTCCCGGGCATAAGCCCAGGGTTGGTCCTACACTCCCCATCCTCACTGCACCAGAATCACCAAAGTCCAGGAGAGGCGCCAGTCTAATGTTGAGGGTGGCATCCTTGGCAATGTTTTACCACCAGCAGGGCACATGTTCTCAGTAATTTCTGAATAAAGGGAAATGTCATCTAATATTCCTCACAATGTCCTCTCGACAGTGCACTCTCTTATCCTGCAAGGCATCTGCACATTCTAAAGTTCACTGTTCTCATTTAGTCCTTGCAAAGAGCGTTGGGGAGTCTCTGTTTTGCCTACAGCAGCGGCTTCTAATTGTGGCATTTCCTTTAAACCTTTTAGAAGGAGAAAACACAAAGCACGCTAATTGAGCAGAAAGTTCATTTTTCCTCCATCAGCGCTGAAAGGACATGAAATCCTCCATGTGGTAAAAGCAAAGAGACACACCCCCTCTTCCCCCATCACCCCTGCTGCCCTGACTCAGGCTGGCTCAAATGCTGCTAGCAAATAGGGCCTGCTGGGAAAGCCAGAGGCAGGCAAGCTTCTTCCTGTCTCTGGGCCTCAGTATCTCTACCTGTTCAATATATTGGACCAGAAAATCGAAAAAGTCTCTTTCTGTTCCCTAAACCCCAAGATTTCTGCCCAGGGTACTCCTAGAGCTGCTACCTTGACTAGCTGCTAACATGCTTCCCTATGAGATGAGGAGGCCAGACCGTAAGTTTGGAAGATGGGCAGGAGAGCTGGAGGCGCAGCAGCATGGTGATGCAAAAGGATACCTGTTGAGTGGTCATCATCTCCAGCTCCTGATGAGCAACCAGGAGGTCAGAGAAGTTTACTCACTCATCCAAAGTCACACCAAAGGACAACGTACAGAGTGCAAGAGAGGTGACAGGTTCAAGAGAGGTTATCCAGGAAGAGGGGCGCCTGGATTGGACTCCAGCTCTGCGAGATTCTCTAGCATGCTTTCCAGCTGTAGCCACATAAAATCTAGAACCCATCATCGTAAAGGAGAGTGGATGCGGGCAAAGATGGAGACTTCCAGGTTGAACCCAGACAATTCGCAATGCACTAGGCCACACCGAGCTCTTTCCCCAACAACCTGTGGCTTTCTGAGGTCTATAATAAAGATACTTGAGCTACCACTGATAGAGTACTCACTATATGGTGGGGCATATGCTAAGCACTTCACATATATTGTCTCTTCATTAATACACCTGTGAAACCCATTTTATAGATGAGAAAACCGAGGCTCAGAGATGTTCAGTCCCTTTGCCCAACACTACCCTGTTAGTATGTGGCAGAGCTGGGTTTCAAGAGCCTAAACCAAGATCCAGAGCCATTGTCTTCACCGCTGTGCAGAACTCCCTCTGTTGGGGGAGCCATGGGGCACACGGCCAGGAGCTCAGGGCCACTGCAACCACAGCTGAGCAGTGTGGGGGTCCCAGGGCAAGCAGTACTGCACCTGAGCTGCACACACCTGCCTTCCCTGAAGTCTGCTCTTAAAAGGCTTCATCACCCCTGCAGGGGCCTGGCTGGGGAATACAGAGACCGACTAAGTCCAGGTATTCTGGAGCTGTGCAGGGAACTCAGTAATGGCCAGGGAGTTCCCACTGTGGCTTTGCAGGGACTGCCCTGGTGGTTCACACATGGGAGCAGGCAACCACCATGGAGCTAAGTGTCTGGAGTCTCAAATGTTAACCCAACAAGGGGATGCCTGGATGGCAGAAGGAAGTGGAGACTTGCTCCCTGCTGATAGATGAGCGGAGAGCAGGCTTTCCTCATATCCCCACTCCCACCGCCCCCTCAAACCTTTATTATTTCTTGCTCCTAGCTGTCAGCAGCAACAAACTAAGATTAATCACTTGCCTGCGTGGACCCAGACATGCCTACTGTTTGAAAACTCTCCCCTTCGCTATATTAATCAATGAAGGGACAGACAAGAGAAAAACAACCCTAACTGCCATGCGCCTCCCAGTGCCCCTCAGCTCTTCTTGGCCCTATTACACCCACCCAACCTCCTCTGGAGCTGCAGGAGGCATTTGCTGGCTGAAGACTAAGTACCCAGCAGTCAACACAAACGCGGCTGCTCTAAGCCAGATACAAATAGATGTCATCAAGCAATCTGAAGGACAGGAGGCATGTTCTTGATAATGTCCTGCTCCTCCTCCCCTCCTCGGAGGAGATGGGACGTTCCTGCCATCCTTGGACTGAGAGGAAAGTGGTCTAGTCACGGAACCCTTAAACTGGAAGCAAGTTTATTAATCAGACCCCAGACCCTCATTTTTTTCGATGCAAGTGGAGAAGACACTTGCCCAAGTCACCCAGTACAGCAGGGACAGCCTGGACTCACCGAGGGCTCTGTCCATTCTGCTGCTTCCATGGTGATTTCTGAAGGCTCTGGAAAAGCTGGGAGAAGCAGAGACTGGTATATACTGAGTACCATCTGTGTGTAGAGCTTACCTGCCAAGCCTTACTTCTTGCTGAGGCAAGCATCCCGTGATGCTCAGGAAGGTGCAGTACCTTGCCTAGCATCAGGCGCGGGCAAAGAGATGGAAGCGGGACTTGGATTCAGTTACCTGACTGCAGAGCCTGTGTTTTCCCTCTCCATCTTGACAAGGGCTGCCTCGGTCTCCTGGGAGGCCTGCCCACGTGCTGTTCACCCTCTGGACTCCTATAACAGGCCCCTCCCCAGCTCCCGGTCTGTGCCAGTTCACGTGGCATGTGTAGGGACATGGCGGGGAACGGGGGATCATTGAGGGGATGCGGAGGCAGAGGCTGTGTCCCTCCTCACCAGTACTCACGGGCCCCCTAGTTCACTCATGGTTCTAGAATACAGCCCTGACAATAGCATTGCATCCTGCTTCAAACCTTCAGGACTCCCTGCTGCCTCACAAGTGAAGCTCCAACCCCTCCACCTGGTGATCAGGGCTACACCTCACTTGGGCTCAGATGAATGTGTCATTTGTTGTTCTTATGCAAGCTCCGCACTGCCCTGTCTCTGGGCCCATTCTCTCTGCAGCCTGCCTTTTCTCCCCTGTCCATGGGTCCAAGACCTGCTCATCCTTCACATTCCCCTTCCTGGTTCCTTCCCTCTTTCATAGCCTGGAACCTTTCACAGAAAGAGTACTTTCTACTTCGGGCAGCCCTGAACACATTCTCCGTGGGTTATAGGCCTAAGTGTCTTCCCTTCCTCGTCAGGCTGTGAGCTCCTGCAGGGCTGCAGCTCATTCAATAACTGACACTGGACAGGGCAGAGCTCACGGGGTGGGCCGGGGAGGCTGTGAACAACCAAGTGCCACAGCATGATGGAAACAGGCCAGACCCCAGAGGTGCCTCCTTAGGTCACATTTGCAAGAGGCCAGGCAATCTGCCTTCAGGGATTAGAAAGCCAAAGGTCCCTCTGTGAGGACCGTATGCGGCCATTACCCCCACTGGCTTTGGGACTCTCACCACCTCAACCGAGCAGGGGCTGGGTCCTTGTTAAAGCTGCTGCCTGCAGAGGCCTCAGAGATGCCACTCAGTGCCCCTTTCCCATGGGTCACACAGGATCCCTGCTCCATGAGGGCAGAGCCTCCAGCAGAACTGGAGGCCACAGCACTCACCCTGCCTCCCGGCTGCCTGCCCCCGGCTACAAGCCCCCCAGTTTCTGAAGTCCTTCCTTCATCTTGTCCACATTCCTTTGCAAAAACTCACCAAAGTAGAACTCGGGATGACTCATTCGCAGGCCAAAGTGCCTGAAGAGCCTTTTAATGAGATTTATTTCAAGGCTTTTCATCCCTTTCCTCCACTGCCAGCCTTTCCAGAGACAGGAAACTGTGTTAAGAGTTTGACATTTTCTTGCCAATTTCTCAGCTCAACCCTTTGCTCCCTGAGGCTGGAGTCAGAGTACCCAGGGGCCAGCGGTGGGCGCCAGGTCAATGAGTTGGCGGGCAGCCAAGGGGGAGAGTTCTGCAGGCAGGAAGGGGTAAGGAAACTGTTCAAGAGTAATCAGGCAGAATCGCTGAAGACGATTCACAGGTGGGGGCCCCCTGCCACGGAGGGGGCTCCGAGATGGGATGAGGTGTGTGCCGGCACCACCGTGGGTTACTGCAAGTGCAGAAAGTTGGGGGGTGGGATGCAGACAGGTGGCAGCTTGGGCTGGTCCAGGGACCTGCCTGGTCACCACAGTGGGAAGCTGTCACCATCTCTGTGGTCAGTGGTCAGCTGCCAGCCAGGCAGCCTTACATCAACCCCGAATCCCTTCTGGGGGTCAGTTTCCCCACCCAGGAAGCAAAGGGATTGGAGTTAATGGGCCTCAAACACTTCCAGGTTTGACATTGGAAGACCTTTCGACTGGGTGTAAGGAATGCTGGGGAGGAGATGGGAGGACACGGCTGGGAGCCCCATGGCCTCCACTCCAGTCTTGGCTCTGCTGTGGACCCTGGCAGGCATTCAGCTTCTCCCAGCCTAAGATGAGGAAGAATATGCCTTGCAGCAGGACCCCGGTGAGTGCACCCTGCACATCAGTGGCCCTATCACTGAGAACTGCATCTCAACTCTTCTGGGAGCCCCTGAGACCCGCCAAGGCTCTCCTGCACCTCCACGTCTCTGCCTGGGCTGTCCCCTCTACCCGAGCTGCCCTGCTAGCCAACCCTGTCTGGGGAACACCTGGCTTCCCTTGAAGGCTCACGTGCAGGCTTCTCCCTGCAGCTTCTCCTGACTCTCTGTGGCAGGGACCGCCCACCCACACCGAGCTCTGGGCTCCCAAGATCCCCTGTGCAGACCTGTGTACAACATGACACAGGTTGGCCTGGCCAGGCTGAGCCCCTGGAGGCTGGGCCTGACTGTTTTCACCTCTGGACTCTCTCTGATGCCCAGCCCAGTGGCTGGTACAGAGGGTTCTGAAAAATACCTGCTGAGGGAAGGGTGGACGGGGTGTCCTCTGAGGCTGAACTCCCCTAGATGCTTTCTTCACCCTAGAACACCCTCAGGGCAGGACAAGCTCACATGAAAATGGCCAGAGGTGGATAACCAGCATAGCTGGAATTCCAATGTCAATTTGCACCAAGCTCCTGACAGTGTCAGGAATGCCATTCCCCACCCACCCCTGCCAGGCAGGCCGTGAGTATCTGAGAGAACAGGCCCCTCACTTGGTGGCTGACAACGATGGTGCTTGCTCCAGGCAGCCAGGACATGCAGTACCAGGACAGCTCCCCTTATGGTTGAGGTGATTCTTTCCAGGGCGTTGCTCCCCAGCCAGCAGTGGGACTGGTCATCGGGAGCTGGGGCTCCTCTGGGAAGCAAGTTTATCTCCCCTGAGTGGGTTACCTGGCTCGGCCATAGGAGGCCTAGCCCAGCCCACCTCCCCAGTTCTGGCATTCTTCAGGGGAAAGCTGGGCAGGTGAGAACACCCCTGGTCTTTGGAGGTGGTGATCTAATGCCTCTAGATCTGCATGCAAAACTAGACTCCCACCTCTAGCTCCTTTGGGTACAGATCAGTCACCCAAATGACAGTTCCTGATAATCAGGTCCACGGGATGGGTACAGGAAGGCAAACACAGAGTCTGATGGTAGAGGCTGCTGGGCTGCCTTCCCAGTCTCCCTCTACCTCCTCCCCTCACCTGGGAGGTGCAGGTGGTCCAGCCCACAGATGGGGACATGGGGAGAGTTAGAGAACCCCCGATGTCATTGGTGGAGGTGGCCTTAGAGCCCATCAAAGCCCAACTCCCCACTGGACAGATGTAGGGCAAGAAACTTACCCCAGGGTCACACAGGGAGCAGTGAGTGGCAGGACAGGACTCCTATCCAGAATTCTGGACAATGGGTCCTTCCTGTGGCTGTTAAAAATGGACTTCAATCAAACTGCAGGGCTGACCCCAGAAAACAGGGGCAGGGTAATGGGAATCACACTAGATAACACTGACACGGCGCTGGCTGGGCTGGGGACGCTGTCTGTCAGCAGCTCATTGCCATACCCAGTGCACAGATGGCCAAGGCCATAAGGCCAGTGAGTGCAGGAAGCCAGGCATGAGGCCTGTCCCCTGCCTTACCCACCAAACGCAGCCGGGCCCTCGGGACTACATGCCTACGCTGTGAGGGTAGAATCAACGTGTCGTCAAGGGCGGTCCTACGTCTAGGGAATGGCACACCCCAGCGAGGAGGGGAAACGATGCTCCTGGCCCTCTGAGCCCCACTGTGAGCTGGCATCTGGGCCTGCTTTTATAACTGAGGGTGCACTGCATAGGGGATTGAGAATTCCGCAGGAGACAGCTGGTGCTATTACTTCTGCCACTGGGTCTAGGTTCCTTGTGTGCTCCCTGGTTGGGACCTCAGCCCTGGCACATCCTGGGTACTCAATAGGCTGCTATTCCCTCGAAGGCAGGTCTGCACTGGAGTCACCACAGGGCCCCAGTGCCAGCCAGGCAGGCCCTCAGTTCAGGGGCTCAGCACTTCCCCTCTGCCTGGATGAACATGAAGCTGGAGCAGCTGATGGGGCTCTGGCCCTCCAGGATGAATGGACAGGCTTGGCATGGAGTGCTCTGTCCAGTCCTCCCTGCTCCTTTCGTGGAGTCCCCTCCAAGCCAGGCCCCCAGCCACGGGGATTCCAGGAGGAATGAGGTTCACTGAGGAACTCAGAGACAGATGGGGAGGGAGACAGAGTAACAAGCCCAAATGACCAGTGCCCCAGAGGGTCCCTGGAGCACTGAGGAAGCCCAGTACGCAGGGAAGGCCGGTGACACTGAGTCCTGTCGCTGATGCCACCTGCTTCCTTTACCTCTCACAGCCCAGAAGAGTGCCACTCACCTCGATGGCGCCATCAGCACGCCTGGTGACATGCACACCCCCCTGCTGCTGCCCTCTCCTCAGTCCAATTCCGCTCCTCTGGTTTCAGCCAGTCCTGCCCAGCCCCAGAGGCAGTTTAGCACATTGAACTTTCCTTGGCTGCCATAACCGATCCGATTCTTTCAGTCACCAGGTCTGATGGCAGACAATGAATTACGCAGGCACCAGCAGCCTGGAGAAGAGCAAAGTACCTATCTCTTGTTTGTCTGGAGTGCCCTACCCGCTGGCTAGAAGTCCCCTCTGCATCCTCTCTGGTTAGGCGGTGGTCCAGCCTTTGGTCTTCTTCCCCCAGTGATGACAGGCTCACTACCTCGAGGCCGCTTGGGTAGCTCTAATTCTTGATCTGCTCTGGCTGTTAGGAAGTTTTTCCTCTTGCAGAGCTGGAATCTGTCTATCCATCATCTGCCCAGAAGTCCCTAATCTGCTCATTGGTTCCCTCTGCCCTGACAGTCCTTGAGAGACGCATGGTCCCCACCCCGTGTCCACATGCTCTCTCTTCTCTAGGTGGACTCCCAAAGCCTGTGTGCCATGCCCTGCCCGCCTCTGCCCGTGCCTGCCGCCCTCCTGACTCTGCAGTTTGTCATTGTCCCTTTCAGGGCAAAGCCCAGAAAATGCGGGGGGAAGAGTCAGTCATCAGCAGAGAACACAGGCCAGTTTCACCCTCCTTGGTTTTACTGAAGCCTCTGTCTACATGGCTGGCATGTGTGTGGGCTCTCCTGACAGCTGTGTCCCCGCAGGCCTGCTCTCCCTCCCATGGCCTCTAACAGCGGTAAGTGGGACAGAGAGGATGCCAGGCAGAGGGCTTCACTGCTTCTGGGGGGTCTGTGGGTCTGTGCTGGCTGAAGAGCCTGGGTTTATACCCCAATTATGTCACCAGCTATGTGTCCTTGGCAAATCTGTCCTTTCTCTGGGCCTCAGTTTTTCTGCAAAATGGGTTTAGACATTATTTTGGGTCCCGTCCAGCAACAGCACCCAACTAAAACACCCTTTTCTTATTTCTGGACCTGCCCATCCTGACAGAAAAGCCTCACAGGTCAGAAAGATCTGAGAGTTTCCAAAGCTGCCACAGGCAGTAACACCAGCTCTTCCCGGCGCTCCTCCTAGACTTTGCGCGAACCCAAACTCAGGCCCACCCAAACTGCAAGCCAGAGCACTAGGAAAGGGTCATGCTCACAGTGGCAGAGAGTTACGGGCTGGTCACAAGTCTTGGCCCAGCCACTTGGGCCAGTCACACCCCCCTCCGTGAGCCTGTTTACTCATCTGCAAACTGGGGACAATATGTTCTTCAAAAAAATGAAAGGACCGTCGTGGGCTCTGAGAGAGGGATGAGGCATGCTAGGAGCTTCGTACCACCCCGCCTCACAGCAGATGTGAAAGCTATTCTCGGATAGTTAATATAAAATCCTAGGAAAAGGCCCCTCGTCTTCTGGGAGGGCAGCACCGGCAAACATAAAAACTCCTCTGTATCCCAGGAGAATAGGATCAAATCGAAAAACCCAGGCTTGAAATAACGTGTGCTGGCAAGTTTCCCAGGGGACACTGGCGGGTCTTTCCACCACAGGCACAGTGACCAGCCGTGCTCGCGGAGGCTGCCGAGGAGGGCTGGGGGTGCTCGGGGTGGCACTCACCTCAGGGAGAGGGAGTAGTCATGCTTGCTGGTCTGGCTGTTCCGGACAAGGTAGCTACACTCCTTGCAGAGTCGAAGCAGGTTCTCAGCGTCTCCTCTGCTGATGGCTCCATGATACCATCTGTGGAGAGGGCAGAGAGCAGTCAGAGCCCAGCATGATGGGATTCCCATGGCCCTAACCTGCCTTGGGAGGCTCAGCACCCGCAGGGAGCCTCCCTACACAAGCAGGCATGCACTGGTTCATTCCGTGGGTATCCACTGCCCGCCTGCTGCTGCCAGGTCCTGGGGAAAGCAGAGCAAACAAAACCCAGTCTCTTTTCACAGGAAGCTTACGCTCTGGTGCAGGGAGTCAGGCCACAGACACTCAAGTCATCACAGAGCACACAGTGTGAGGACAGGCACCATGGAGATGAAGTGGCATAGGGTCATGTGGCTGGGGGCTAGTGGGGGACTATTTCAGGCAGGGTGGCCAGGGAGGCCTTTTCAAGGTGCAGTGGCTCATGCCTGTAATCCCACCACTTTGGGAGGCCGAGGCGGGTGGATCACCTGAGGTCAGGAGTTCAAAACCAGCCTGGCTAACATGGCGAAACCCCATCTCTACTGAAAATACAAAAATTAGCCGGGCGTAGTGGTGGGCGCCTGTAATCCCCCTTACTTAGGAGGCTGAGCCTGGAGAATCACTTGAACCTGGGAGGCAGAGGTTGCGGTGAGTTTAGATCACACTACTGCACTCCAGCCTGGAAGACAGAGCAAGGCTCTGTCTCAAAAAAAAAAAAAAAAAAAAAAAAAAAGAAAAGAAAAAGAAAAGAAAAAAAAGAAGAAAAAAAGTGACATTTCAGTGTAGACCTGCAGGAGGGGAGGAGGGAAGCCAGAGAGGAGCTTTCTTGGTAGACAAATCAGCAGCAAAGGCCAAGGCAGAAAACTGCCTAGAGTGCTCTGGAAACAGCCAGGGGCCAGCATGGACAGACAGAGGCAGCAAGGGGAAGGGGTGGGCAAGAGGTCTGGAAATGGGGCTGCAGCAGGGGCTTTTCTCTGTTTGAGCAACAGGGAAACCATCAGAGGGTGCTGACGGGAGGGCCACGCTCTGACTCAGGGATGTGTGCAGCGACACGGATGGTGGGCAGTGAGGTAGCTGTCCGTGCTCCTGCCAGATGGCTCTAGTGCCACTTGAGCCTGTGGGAATCCCAGCATTACTGCTCCCAGACACCCAACATGCCAGAGGAGGGCAGGCGGCAGAATCTGAGGAGAGGAGTGCCATGCAGAGGGCCCGACTCATCCCCCATCTCCCATCAGAGGAGGAAATGGGCACAATAATTTTCTTTCTTTTTTTTGAGACGGGGTTTCATCCTGTCACCCAGGCTGGAGTGCCGTGGTGCAATCACAGTTCACTGCTGCCTCAAACTCCAGGGCTCAAGCAATCCTCCCGCCTCAGCCTCCAGAGTAGCTGGGATTACAGGTGCGTGCCACCACACCTGGCTATTTTAAAATCTTTTCTAGAGACAGGGTCTCACTATGTTGCCCAGGCTAATCTCGAATTCCTGAGCTCAAGTGACCCTCCCACCTCACCTCCCAAAGTGCCAGGATTACAGGAGTGAGTCATTACATCTGGCCTGATTTTCCTTTTGTGTGTGTGTGTTTCTTTTTTTTTTTTTTTTTTTGGTTTTTAGAGACAGGTTTTCACTCTGTTGCCCTGACTGAAGTGCAGTGGTGTGATCATGGCTCACTGCAGCCTTAAACTCCTGAGCTCAAAGGATCCCCCTGCTTCAGCCTCCCAAGCAGTGGGACTATAGGCACGCACCACCAAGCCTGGCTCACTGATTTTCACGACTGGAAGAGCTAACAGTAAAACTGCAGGGCAAGAATAAAGATCCTCATTGCCCATGAGTGGACACACTCAAAATACATTCCTGTTTACATGATGGTCTCTGTGGGGCAGTGGAGGGGGTGAGACTGAGCCATGAGAGGCAGAGGCACTGAGCATTACCATGGCTGGAGTGTGCTTTGTCCACAGAGACAAAGATGCTGCTCCAAATGGTGGCTCTGCTGCCCGCTGGCCAGGCAAGCCGCTGACCAGGTGGCTTCTATTACGGGAGGATCATGCCAACCTCTCTTGGGTTGTGAGAATGTAACAAATGGCCCCACAGAAAGGGCTAATGTAGAGCCTGATGTGGGGCGAGTCTTAACCGACGGCAAATGCAGCATTAGTAGAAAGAGACTGCCCTCCAGACCACGTGGTGACATTCCCATTTACAATGGTTGCAGGCCCCTGCCCATCCAGAGGCTGCATTTTACATTTCCAGGTGCAAGTGGGGATGCTGCCTCCCGGTGCCTGTCTCAGAGTGTCCTGCAAACCGTGCCCCTGAGAGTTCCAGCACTGACATTCTCCTCAGAGAAAAACCCACACCGCCCATCCCCGTGCAATTCCCCCCACTCACAAGGCAGAGCTCAACAGTTAGTAGCAGTGGCCACAGCAAAATTAAAACCCTAAGAGAAAAAATCAACTTTAAAGTCAAGGACTGGAGAGTAAATGTGAGTGTCCTTGTCCAGTGGGAATGTGGCCAAGCGGTGGATGGTCCAGGCGGTGGCCACCAAGCTGGACATCCGGAGGGGAGACCTTCTAGGGAAGAAGGCAGGAAGAGCATGCAGACCACAGACCCCATTCTTTCTAAAGGTACAGAGAAATATGTAGAGAGGAACGTGAAGTTGGGGAATGCATGGGTTGCCACAATTAAAACACCACAAGTAAAACATTTCCTGAGACATGAAGGCCCATGTTATGCTTTAGAAAGGCTACATGGCTGTAATCAGGAGAAACAAAGACAGCACTGACTTCGGAAGTAGGAGTTAACAGGTTTGGGAAGGCTGTGTCCTCTGGGAGATTTCACTGTGTAACACACCCTCAGTGAATGGACAAAAACGTTTTATTAGAAAAACAAGTCCCAGCCATTTGAAGCTGAGCCGTCCTCAGGGAAAGGCCTAGAAGTGGTCCCTGGGGAGGTGCTGCCTGCCGTCCACCCTCCCTGAGCTCAGGAGCAAGCCCTGCTCTGAGGGGGGGCACGGCCTCTGGATTCTTGTTAAGGGGAATCCGGGTGGTTAACACGATAAGCTACCAGTCCCTTCCCCAACCGCTCCACACAGAGGCAAGGGCAGGGGACAAGGGGCTGAAAAACAAAGGAGAGAAGGAGCAGAGGGTGCTGGATCTGGAGGCCAGGCCGGCACTGGCCAGCCTGTCAGCAGGAGGCTGGAGACCAGGAGTCAGGCTGGGCTGGGCGATCCTGTGGGGGGCTATGGCCAACTGTTGGGCCCACGTAGGCCTTGCTTCACCTGGAAAGAGAATCCAGGCAGGAGGTCATCTCAGGGATGGGCTGGACCTCATGGGGTTGGCCAGTCAGGTCAGAACCAGGGGGATTAGGGAGACTCAACTTTCGTCCCTCACCCCAGCCAATACCCATGAGCTCATCCAATATTTACTCACCACTCACCATATCCTTGATCTCACGGGGCTGACGGAGGGAGAGAGAGAGTCAACAGAGAGATACAGGAAACAATTCCAGATAGTGACGAGGGCTATGCAGGCATCCTGGGGTTACGAAAAGGCAGTGACTGGGGTTGGGTGAGATGCCTGCTTAGAAATGAACAGACAGGGGAGGCCCCTGAGGAGATGACATGTGGCCTGAGAACATGAAAAGGAGCCAATTGTGAAGAGCTAAAGAAAACATCTTCTCTGCAAAAAAGGCAGCAAGTGCAAGAGTCCTGAGGTAGGAATGCGATTGGCACTCACAGAGCAGAAAGGCGGCAAGAACGGCCCAG
Source organism: Theropithecus gelada (assembly GCF_003255815.1). Classification (NCBI taxonomy): domain Eukaryota; kingdom Metazoa; phylum Chordata; class Mammalia; order Primates; family Cercopithecidae; genus Theropithecus; species Theropithecus gelada. Next base: position 44,275,043 of record NC_037683.1, on the reverse strand, counting down.
GCACTGTGAGCAGCGGGCAGGAGGTGGGCCCAGTTCTTGTGCCCAAGAGGAGAAGTTTGATTTCATCCTCAGCAGTAAGAGTCTTAAGAGATGTTTGCCCTGGGAAATCTTACAGACGGTCAGTCAGTTTGGCCTGAGAAGGGGTCAGAGAAGACAAGTCAGGATGCCAGTGCAGTAGTTCACATGGCAGGTGGCTGTGGAGGTGGAGGAATGATGGATTCTGGTCGTCCTTTGGAGGGAACACTGGCAGAATTTGGTAAAGCAACAGATGCTGGTGTCCGGCAAAAAAAGGAATTACGATGATGCCGGGTTTGTGGCTTGAGCCACACCTAGTTAGATGTGACACCTAGTTAGATGTGTTTATGGAGGTGTGGAAGCTGGGGGAGGAGCAAGTTTTGAGGAGAAGATCAGAAGCCCAGTTTTGAACACGTTAAGTTTGAGATGCCCACTTGTCAGCCAAATGGAGATGCCAGGAAGCAACTGGACGTAGGAGTCAGGAGCTCTGGGAGAGGTGTGGGCTGGTGCTATGCATCTGTGAGTCACCACCAGGATCCTGGGAGAGACAACCCAGGGAGAGCACGTAGTTGGAGACTGAGCCCTGCAAAGTCGGACCTTCAGGTCAAGAAGAAGCAAGGAGCCAGCAGAGGAGATGGAAGAATGGCCACGGAGGCAGGAGGAGCACCAGGCCCAGAGGCCCAGAAGGAGAGTGGTCAACTGTGGTGACTGCCACGGAGGACAGAGGGGGTCGTCTGGGGACCCAGGCTGGTTGTGGTGGGTGAGAGAGAAGGGGAGGTGACAGAGAGGGGAGAAGTGCTGGCAGCTCTTTGGATACTGTTCATTCATGCAACAGCTATTTATTCAACACCTGTTACGTGCTGGGCACTGTTCTGGGCACAGGGGATGCAGTGGTGACTTAGACAAGTTCCTGCCCTCATGGAGTTTCTGTTCTCAGCAGTGGCAGTACCTAGAGAGGAATGTTAGGTCAAGGTTTTTTTTGTTTTTTTTTTTTTTTAACTTATGTTGGCAAAGTTTGTTACTGAGACATGTTTATACACTGATGGTAATGATGGAGGAAGGAAGAGGGGTGTGTGTGGGGCTGCCTCCAGGAGGCAGTGGGGACAGACCCTGAGCACTGGAGCAGCCTTTCTGCTGTCCCAGGAGGCAAGGCAGGTGGTATGGGCACCTAGGCAGATGTGTGCCTGCCCATCCACGGCCACCCCATGTGACCCGGGGCATACCCCCAGTGCCTCGGTCTCCCCTCCTACCTCCCTCTGTGCTAGGGTGGAGGAGAGGTTCAGACCGGAAGGCGCCTCCTGAACTCTAAAGCAGCATCAGTCCAGCGGGGGATGAGGTGATCCTCTTTAGTGGGGTCATCAGGCTCTATCCAAAGTGGGATTTTACCTTAAGCACACCCCTTGGGTGATGAGTCAGGACTTCTGACTCATCTTGGGGAGTTAATCGTGGAGAGATGAGACGATGGGAGAGGAAAAGCCAGTCATGACGCTGGACTTGGCTGGGGGCCTCATCAAGCGGGAATGGGAAAGGAAAGGCAGCCCAACTCCCCCCGTCTTGCGATGAAGGCTGAGTCCGGGGATGGGAGAGGGCAGGCTGGGCCCAGACTGACCCCGGCAGATCTGGCCATTGCTGGTCAGGACGCACGCCGAACGTCTGTGGGTCACAGTTTGTTGATTAAAAGTACACAGTTTGATCAGAAATAAGCAAAACCTGCCAGATGATCTGCACAGCTGTGAGACATGATTCACAGCACCGGCTAGGAGCACCCCCACCCCCCACCCCCCGCCCATGCGCCCTGTACTGCAGGAGTGGAGCACTCACAAAGGTGGCAGAAGCCTCCAGAGGTGACAGCACTTGCTTAAAAGGGCGGCATATGACGTCATTCGGAAAACCCTGCATCCTGCTCACCGAGTGAGAATTTCCTGTGAGGGGATGCCCTGCTGGCCATGCCAAGACCAGAATCCCCGGGCCAAGACAAACACAGTACATGACACACACCAGGGAGGGCTCACGAACCGTGCGTGGTGTCAGTGAGTCTTGTGGCCTTATGTGTGCCTACTCAAAGGGTGGGAAGAGCAAAGAGTAAGTGGAGGACAGAGGAGGGGAGAGGGTAGGGACTGGGTCACGAGGTTGGGGGCACTCTGACCCATGAGTCCTTGCCAAGGCTCTGCACCCCTCTGGGCTCTGATGTTCTCATCTAGGCAATGGGCTAACAACCCTTTACTGTACATTTTCTTGTTTAAGCAGACAAGACACCTGAGGACACCAGCGCAAGTCCTGCACCTGCTTTGTCAAGTTCCTGGAGAAGCTCATTCTAATCCAGGTATGAGGCACGGTTAGAAACTGAAAACATAGTTTGGGGACAATTCACAGAATGAATGGCAGGCTAGGGAGGTGGGACTTTATCCTGGCGGTAATGTGGAGCCACTGAAGGTTTCAGAACAGAGCAGGAACCTGCACCCAGGGATGATTTGGCAGAGCAACGAGATGATAACCATGGCCAAGGGGAGGGGCAATAAAGGGCTGGGCCCTGCACAGTGCTGGGGGCAGCAAGGACAGACAGGGATGTCGGACCTTGGGGGCAGCATGGATGGGACTTGGCCACTGACTGGAGGTGAGAAACCTCTGGGCAAAGGGGCTGAGAAAACCTGCATCAGGAGTGGAAAGGCCTTGCCCAACTCTAACAGTATCAAGCAGACATGGAGCAAGAACACGACTGTAGCTAGAAAACAAATCTAATTTACATGCAGTTTTACACTTAGGGGAAAGGATTTAGTTTATATTTCGTTTTTCCAAGAATTTATTTGCTGCATGATGAAATGAGAAACTAGGATGTGAAAAGGAGGAGTGCACCCTGTAGACTCTTTTTTGCTGTCCCTCCTGCCATTGAAGGTAAGGGTGGCCACATAGTGTGGACAGCGTAAGTTCAGGGCTAGAAGCCAGGAGGTATGTGTTCTAATCCTGGGCCTACCACTGGCTGGGTGGGAGCCTCGACCTTCCAAGAGCCTCAGCCTGCCCATGTGTACACGGAGGGGGAGGTAGGGGCAGACTAGAAGGCCCCTGGAGTTCTAGCATGTCTCAGTTTGGGAATTTTTTTTTTTTTTTTTTTTTTTTTTTGAGACAGGGTCTCACTCTGTGGCCCAGGCTCGACTGCAGTAGTGTGATCACAGCTCACCACAGCCTCAACTTCCTGGCCTCAACTGAATCTCCTGCCTCAGCCTCCCAAGTAGCTGGAACTACAGGTGCATGCCATCATACCTGGCTAATTTTTGTATTTTTTTTTCCTTTTTTCTTGTAGAGACAGGGTCTCACTATGTTGGCCAGGCTGGTCTTGAACTCCAAGGCAAGTGATCCACCCACCTCGGCCTCCCAAAGTGCTGGGATTACAGGTGTGAGCCACCACACCTGGCCCAATCTATGGATTTTTAAAAGAAGATGACATGAAAGAGAGGGCAAAAACTAGGTGAACTGGGAGGTGAGGTGGGGCTTTGCTCCCTCAGAACTTACATTTGCTTCTCCAGGGGAACAGCAGGATCCACCCTTTCTCCTAGGATCCCGCAGAACTCGGGGCTCCCATGTTTGATAGGCTTAAAGCCCCCTCCAGGGGCACGAAGCTGGCGCCGCCGGTCCCGCGAAGGCGAGGGGGATGACTGCCGCTTCTCGTTGCCATTAAACTGTGCTGTGGGGAGGGAGAGAGAGAAAGTGCAGGGTTAGCAGAGCTCAGCCCAGGGAGCTACTGTGATGCACAGAAGGGTAACGTTCAGTTGCTCTATTTGGCACTTTACGACTTGCAGGAGGAAGGGTTTCAAGCAAAGAAATAACACGGCACAAAAGATTTTGGCTTCCTAAGACAGGACACCCACGTGGTCACAGCCCAATGGGGCATGTGAGGGGCTGGTTGAGCCTCCGGAGGCCACTGAGCTCAGCCTTACCCCCACAGGAACCTCTCTGCGGCCTCCAGCAGTGGGGCATGGCACTGCCTTGGGGGAGCTCTGTCCTCAGGACAGTTCTCAGGGGAAAAGGCTGTTTCTTGTATTGGGCCAAAAATCTGCCTCCAAGTGGCTCCTCTCCTCCTCTCATCCCACCTCAGGCCATACTGGCCACATCTGTCCCTTTCCCTGGGATACTCCTACAGAGTGCCACTTGGGGGTCATACTACATCCCCTGTATTCAGATCCCCTGCATGGGTCTAGGATCTAGCACCCAGGTGAGGCTGAAGCAGTGCCTAAAGCACAGGAAGGGCCATTCACATGCTCTTCTCCCCGCCCTGGGCCTGTGGGAGCATCGTTCACTCCCAGAGGCTGGGGGAGGATGCTCCTTGAGGAAGACCCTGGAGACACCACAAAGAACAGAAAGCACTGAGCTAAAACTAGAGTTGCCAGAGGGTTCCTGGAGACCAGTAGTCCACCTTGCCAGTTATCCAGATGGGCCTGTTTTTTTCTCTGAAAAACAGGGATAATGACAGCACCCATCTCATGGGGATTAAAGCCGGTGACACACCTATAAATCTTAGTAGTGTGCCTGGAACGCAGTCTGTGCTGTTATTATAAATCACACTTATTGTGTCTGCTCAATGCACACACAGTACTAGGCACCTCATAGAAGCAACTGAACCAACCTGAGTTCCTCTCCTAAGTCTGTCAGTGATTAGCTGCAAGCCTCGGCTACGCTACTGAACCTCTTCGAGTCCCTGTTTCTTGTCCCACCAGGCTGCTGTGAAGGTCAGAAGGGAGGATACTCCAGGACCTGACACACAGAGGGTGCCTAAGAAACAAGGCCAGAGCCTGCAGAAGAAGGTTCCTGAAGCTTAGGCCAGCTGCAGGCCCACAAACATGTTCCTGGCTGTGCCACACAAAGGCATAAACCTCTCCTCTAATTAGCAAGCACGATCGTGGCAAGCTATCCTCCAAGCCCGGCCAGACACACGGTAATCAACCCCCATGCTCACAGGAGGACCTGGAGAAACCTCAGTGCCAGCGGGGAAATGTGCTGTCTGCTGAAAGCGAGGAGTGTGATGAACCTGTTCTGCATCTCAGCTACTGAACCATCTTCCCTATCAGGGACTATGGGGCATTTCTGTCCCTCTAAGACACTCTTTCTCCATTAACCATTTTGGAAAACAGTGGGAAGGGAGGCTCTTGCCAACAGAAGGCTCCAGAGACACCGGACCCACCCACTTTCAGGACTGTGCCGAGCATGCGGTCAGCCTGCTACCCAGCAGTGACACCGGCAGGTAGTCCACCTGCGATGACGCTCCTAACCACTCATCCACATGTACTAGGCACAGTTCAAGGCTGGGAAAATAGCGGTAGGCGCAAGAGACAAGGATCCCTGCCTTATGGAGCGCAGGGGCCTCGTGAGGAGCGACAGGCAATAAATCAATCTGCATATCAACGGCTGGTGACAAGTGCCACTGAGAAAAATACAGCAGGGCAGGAAAGCCCTCTCCAAAGGTGACATGTGAATAAATACCTGAAGCGAGGGAGGAACATCTGTAGGAAGGACACTCCAGGCAGAAGGAAGAGCAAGTCAAGGGCCCTGGAGTGGGACTGTGCCTAGAGTGAGACACAAAATGACCCAGAGTGACTGGAAGGGAGTTGGGAAGGAAGCCGGGCTTCCCGGTCTTAGGAAGGACTCTGGCTTTGTTCTGAGAGACGTGGAGAGCCGTTCTGACCGGGCGCTTCCTTACATGATTGCTGTGCTCAAAAGAGGAGGAGGCAAGGGGTATGTGGGAACACTCTGGACTCTGTCTGATTTTGCTGTGAACCTAAAACTGCTCTAAAAAGTACAGTTGGCTAATTAGAGGGACAGAGAGCACACAGGAGGGCAGTGAGGCAGTGCCCGCCAGTGGTCAGATCTGGCCACATTCTGCAGGCAGAGATGGCAGGACTTGCCTGTGCATGCAAAGTGCAGCGTGAGAGGAGGAGGACTACGGGTGACCACAGGCTGTTTACCTAAGCACTAGAAGGATGGGCTGGCCTTACCCACGAGAGGAAGACTCACCAAAGGCCCTAATTAAGATTCCAGGAAAGCAGCGTGGAGGCCACGCCTTAGAGACACCTACAGCTCCATGATGCCAGGGTGGGTGGCGTGGAGAGGGGGCAGAGCGAGGACTTGCTGGGGGTTCCTGACCTTCCTTCTGGCCGCAGTTCCGTCCTGTGTCCAACCACACACAGACAGGAATGACCTCAAGGCCTTCCCAGGGGACAGGTCCTGGGGCTGGAGAGTGAGAAGGCCCTTTCCCATCAGCTGATAAGGGGGCTTTTGTGGTGGTGGGCTAAAACCTGGAGCTGGGGCCCTAGCACACACATACTACTGGCATCTACCCCTCCCTGGACTTCCAGTAGCCTGGATCTCCCACTGGGGTTCCGGCTGAATGAGAGCACCCTCATGGCAACAAATCATGGGACATATGGTCTTGGACAGGAGGTTGAGAGAAGGAAAGAGGTGAAGCAGGTTCTTACCCGAGCCCTCACTTTGCAGAGCCCTCCATGGGTGACCTTGGGCAGGGGAGAGCACTGGGGATGGATAGACAAATTGGGGCCACGTCATCCTGGAGACCCTTTCTAAAGAGCTTGGACTTGAACTTATGGATGGGGATAATCAGAGAATGGGCTTTAGAGACCTCTCTGAGTGCTGGTGGAGGGTGGGTTTGGGGTCAATCCTGAAGACGGGAAGAACAGTCAGGGAAAGGTGATGGAGGCTGACCCCTTCAATGACAGCAGGGATGTAGGAGCTTGACTACTTGTGGGAGTGAGCCTGGGATGACTGCTGTGTGATGCCCAGATTTCTGGCTTGGGGGAGGGTGATATTCCCCACTGGGATGGGCACAGAAGGAGATATGGTCAGAGAGCATGGGACCAGCCTGTACTTCTCCACGATACCCCCTGCTGCTAATTTTCTGGTTGTTAGGAATAGAGAGGATACAACTCAGCAGGCATCCTGGCCCATGGGGCTGCCAGTGTCAAAGGGCAGCGGAGTGGCCTGGCATAGGAAGGGGACTAAGCGGCAAGTGAGGTTCTAGGCTTAGTTTTGCCACAGGCTCAGGAGACCGAGGGACCAGATGAATTACAAGTCACTTTCACTCCTGACATCCTGGGGCTCCACTGGCTAAAATCAGGATTGGGGGATTTCTGCCAATATAATTCTCTACAATCGATGTCCTGATACAGAGGCATGGAGCACAGAACATGATTGTGGAGCGAGCCCAAGCTCTTCGGCACAACCCAAAAGGTTCTCTAGGACCCGGCTGCTTGTCCAGTCTCAGGTCAACCAACCTCTTCACCTGACTCATTCCACTTACCCTCCAGAGGTCACCTATTTCAGGAAGACTTCCTGGACCTCACCTCTCCCAAGACTCGCCTTGATCTTAGCACCCTAATTGCGTGTCCTTCCTGGCTCCCAGTGAGCCCCCTGAGGGTGGGCCTGTACCATGTGCCCCTTCCCCCATGCCTACCCCAGTTACTGGCAACATAACAGATGCTCAATAAGTGATTAAATGAAGAAACTTAATGAGCTGCTGTTTTGCTTTATTGGGAAAAAAATTGGTTTTCATACCAGATAAATTGGATTAAAAACTAGTAACATCCTAGTCAACACTGTAATTCCCCACTGAAATAATTTATACATTTGCTGGCAAGCTTAATAATATAGCCATAACTTAGAGAGAACAGGTGGTGATGAGTGACAGGCTTAATTAGGCAAATCATTTCACCTAAAATACAAATATACGAACTCCAAGTGCAGTGATTCAGCAGCCTAAGAAAAAAAAATGTTAAGAACAAAAGCTGCAAACACAACTGCTCTCATTCCTTCTAATTAAGTTTCTCCTTAATCTGCAATTTAACATGGCAATTCTTTTAATTTAGTAATTTTTTTGCAAAAGATAAAGACACAATCCCTCAAAAGAATATTTGCATTTAGAGAAAAAAATACGCTACCCCCGTGAGTCATTAGAATGACAGAACCTAATTAATTTCACCTATGGGCAATTAAAAATGGAAGTCGGAATCTGAAGGAGGAAAGCGAGATTTAGAGCTGGGCAGGTTGAGGCTCAGGTTGAAGCTTCTGACTTTGGTTTCAGTGATGGAGACCAGATCCTCATGGCTGATGGGAGAGAGAGCCTGGTCAATATCTTTCCAAAAGTTCTGCCATGGTGACAGGACTCATTCCTTGAGACTCAGCTCAAGTGCCCCGCTTCTAGGAAGCTTTCCTGGCCCCCCCATCTGGATTGGTCCCCTTTTCGCTTGTATTACAGATTTTATACCAATCAGTCCTGAAGTGTGGTCACTGCTAACAACAGAAGACAGCATCCAAGACACCTAGCTTAGTTCTATCCCTCCTACTGGCCCTGCCACATGGGTAAGAGGGGAGGAACAGAGGTTCAGAGGAAGGGTAGGAGGAACTCCTCCAGGGTCTCAAGGCCAAATAGCAGGGTGAGGGTCCAGCCCAGGACTGCAGGCCTGCAGGGTCAGGCTCATCCCACCTTTGGGTCTTCCTTCCCCACAAGAATACCTGAGGGCTGCTGGTCTGGCAGGAGCTGGGCCTCATCTAGCCTCCCTGCTGTGCACTTCCTACTTCTAGGCCTAGAATTACTGTCCTTCTGCTCCATCTGAATGATGTCTAGAAAAGGTCTGGCACAAATGCCACCTCCTCCACAAAGCTTACCCTGATCCCACCTGCAGAGAACCATCGTCTCCCTCTCGGTGGCTCCCAGCCCTCAGTACATCTCCTGTAGTTCAGGGGGCATCCACACCACCCTTCCCAGTCAGCCTGGGTGCTGCGCCTGGGATTTATTTTCCTTTGCCCTCTCCAGTCTCGTGTCTGCCCCTAACTCACAGAAGTTTCATGTGGAGAAGGTACTTGGATGAGATAAATGTGTTCCTTCAGGGTGGATCTCTTTTCACTGTCCTGTCCACTGTTCAGAGCTGGCCAGAGAGCAAACTCCAAAAAGCCGATGGATCTCTAAAGCATAGCTCTCCTGGGCTTGCAAACCCTCCCTGGCTCCCCAGTGCCCCAGGGCAAAGGGCCAATTCATTCTGGTGCTCAAGTTCCTCTGAATTTGATGTAATGATGCATCTTCCCCTACAAAACCCCTGTGGGTTCCACACCCACCCTTAGGCTCCAGTCACAAAGGACAGGCAGTCCCCAGATCTATCATCTGCTTTTTTGTCTTCAGGGCTTTGCTTTGGCTAAGTCTACCCTCTAGAATCCCTTTACTTCACTATTTCTCTGCAAAAACCCCAGCTATTCTTCAGAGCTCAGCTCCAGTGTTACCTCCTGAGGTAGGTTTTGCTCTAGACCCCCAGGTAGAATTCCTTTCTCCTCCTCTGAGTGCCGAAGTCTGCACCACTGTCCTGGCACTGGCCTCTGTAACACTGAGGCATGTAGGTGTCTTCTCACAACTGGACACTTCGCAGAGATGGGGCCTTGTGCCTCAGTCTCCTTGGAGTCTCCCCATGGCTGACCTGCAGCCAGCTCCAATGAATGGCCCATGGCTGAAACCCACCCAGGGAATGGAGGAGCTGCAGTGTCTCGACTCACAGCTTAGGAATCAGGAGGACCTGGGTTTGAATCCTGTCTCTGTCATTACTGAGTGACTTGGGGCATGTTTCTTAAACTTCTTTGAGCCTTAGCTGCCTCATCAGCAAACCAGGGCTGACAATACCTGTACCGTGAAGGTAATAAATAACGTACCAAGGTCCAGGCAGGCCCCCTATAAGCAGGTAACCCCGACCCATGGCCACATCTATGCTCTGAAACAATGCCTGTATCAGAAACCACCTCTTTTTCTATGGCTCCTGCTGAAATTCTGGAGTCAGAAGCTCTAAGAGGACAGGGCATTTCATTCTGTTTTGTTCAAGGCTAAATCCCCAATACCTGAAACAGTGCCTGATGTACAGTGGATGCTCAACACCTGTTGAAGGAATGAACCTGCACCCTGCTCAACAGGACTATAATCTTCCATTCATCAGCCAACAAAGGAAACTCAGGAGCTGGACTCACTCCTCAAGTGACTTTGGGAACAATTTTGAAAAATGGCTTCATCTTTCTTTTCTTTTTTTTAAGAGCCAGGGTCTCGCTCTGTCGCTCAGGCTGGAGTGCAGTGGCATGATCATAGCTCAATGTAACCTTGAACTCCTGGGTTCAAGCCATCCTTCTGCCTCAGCCTCCCAAGCAGTTGGGACTACAGGTGCATGCTACCATGCTGGGCTAAGTTGTTTTTTTTTTAAAGTTTGTAGAGGTGGCATCTCACTATCTTACCCAGGCTGGTCTTGAACTCCTGGCCTCAAGTGATCCTCCTACCTCAGTCTCCCCAAACACTGGGATTACAGGAAGGAGCCACCACGCCTGGCCTAGCTTACTCTTTATTTAGTGATTCCTGCTCATGGGCAGGCACCATGGAGGACTTAAAGTCCGTGTTTTTCTCTAGTCATTGTGGCAAACCTATGAAGTCAGTGCTATTACTGCCCATGTTTTTACAAGTGAGGCCTGGTATGGTCAGGTAACTTGCCCAGGGCAATAGGAACAGATTGCTATGACAGGCAGTGGGTCCCAGCGCTAGCCCTTGAGCCCACTGCTTTGGGACTGCAGCCCTGGGCAGCCTCCCCCACCCAGGAGTGCCTTTCCCGGCGGAGGTGCAGTGAGAGAAGAGTTGACAGTCTGCCACACATCCTCTTGTCCTCACCACTGACCAAGGGGGTGGGCAGTGGCTCCTGGGGATAGGGGGTCATTCAAAGAGAACTGGAATGGAGCAACAGGACCCAGAGGAGACTGGTATGGTTCTCCAAGTTCTGACTGTCTGGCTGCTTCCTTCTGGCCTGAACTCTATGACCCTCTCAGTTCTCCAGTATAAGATGAAGTTTCCTTTAAGCAGAGGCAATAAAGGTTGGAATGATGAAAAACAAGTCACTGTGTGTAGACTGAGTTGCAAGGAGCTCTCAACAGCCATAGTCTTCTTAGCCCCTCTGCGGATGAGCTGGAATGCACATGGGCCACATGTGTAAACTATATGTGGCTGACAGGAGGGGCTTGAAGGCTGTTCTGGCCCCGGTGTTAGTTCACAAATGTTCTAGTACTCTATAAAAACAAAGTACAGAGGCAGAGTCAAGGTGCCCAGGGCCTTGCACACAGTCCCCGGCAGGGGTTCCTGCATAGCACCGACAGCTAGGCTGGGACTCCAGGGTGCTGGTGAGGGGGAAAGGTGGGTGAGAGTGGGGAGAGCTTGGGGTGGAGAGCACAGAAGGGGCTGCTGACCAGGGAGCTGTGCGACCCCAGAAAGGGGCAAGGAGGGGAGATTATGCATTGGTATGGGAGGTGGGATGGACTACATGACCCCCGGAGTCTATGAAAATGCCATCAACTTTCACAACAATACACTAACACCTGCAGATGACTGAAACTCTGTTTGCATGACAGTGGGCCTCTGCTGTTTCAGCTTTCCAAACAATGTACTGTATCATCTCATCTGACCCTCACCAACACACAGCAAAACAAGTATTAGAATTCCTAAACAAGTATGAGAACTCCCATTTTATAGATGACACAACCGAGGCCCAGAGAGGTGAGGCCCCTTCTTCCCTCCAGTTCAAGAGTGAGTTTCGCTCACCCACCTACCCCACCTGCCCAGTGAGTGTAGTTTCCTTCCAGATACCTGCAGGACAAGTGGCTCAGCAAATGTTTGATTTGTATTTCCAGGATCACCAACAAGAGGCCTCTGTGTTCGCCTGGAAGACACACACAGGCCTCAGGGCATTGTGCTGCCACTCAAGATGGGAGGTGCTTGAGAACAGAGGTCCTCATTGTGAAGGGAGGCAGCCAGCAACTCACCACAAAGCAGGCAAGCGGGAAGGCTGTGAGCAGGTGCCAGGACGCTGCCTGGGTTCCAGGAATGCCATACACACATGTCCAAGCCTGGGATGGGGACAGCGGGCCTGGCAGAAGGGGCGTGCCTTTGTCCTCTTATTTGTGACATCCCCAGAAGAAAAATGAATGCTATTACTGGGAGCAAGGACCCCACCCTAAGATCTGCTGCTTGGCTACAGGAAATCTAAAGATAAAGCCCAATGAAGATGATGAAATAACCTGAATGCAGAGGCCTCTACGGCTGCCAAAGCAAGCCATATTTATTGTCATAACTCATTATGCAGATGGGAAATGGAGGGCTGGAAAAAGGACTGACTCACCCAGAGTCAACAGCTAGACGTGAACTTGGACTTGAGTCCAAGTCTCCTGAATCCCAGAGGCCCCTAACAAGTTTAGCACAAACCCTGTGTGCAGTGCAATACAGTCTCAAAAACAACCACAGTACCCACAGTGATACAACTATGAGTACACACTGTGGCCCCAACTCTCAGTGCATAGTACCACCCCCACTGTACAGATGAGGAAACAGAGACAACTTGGCCCAGGTCATCCCGCCAGCAAGTGATAGCACAGGACTTTAAATCCAGATACCCCTCGCCCCGGCGCCTGAGTTCCTTCCTGAGTTCTGGGCCAGGCCTATCTGTCAAACATACCTGGAACATACAGTATGTCTCCTGACACTTTCACCTGCAGACACCCACAGACACTTATATAGAATCCTAGAGCCTGGGAAAGTGACTTTTTCCCCATCCACGAGCCGAAAGACCTGCAAGGAGCAGGCTGGGCATTTGTGGGAATGAGTCTCCCTGTCCGTAAGACCTAAAGCCCCAGCCCCACTGTGCATGTTTCTCTGCTGCCCATTGCGGATGGCTGTGAGGGAGGCCAGGACAGATGGGGAGTGGTGGTCGGGCGACAGGCCAAGTACTGGCCACAAACATGGCTTGCCAGGGTTGCCTGCACCTGACCAGCACACCAGTCTCCAGGTCCACAATGTGGCATCTGGATTCACAGCCAATCCTCAGACTGGCAGGGACATGCTGTCCACTTCTCCCTGGGAGTTGAGGCCAGAGGTAGCAGCCACAGCAGTCAATGGCTACTCAGAAATGCCCTCCCACTGCCTCACATAGCGAGGAGACAGGTATACAGCATGCAAGAAAGACATGAAAACACACTGTCTGTGTGTGGGCAGGCCATGAGATTTATTGGTATTCTACCGCTCCTAAGAGAACACGGGGTTGGTTTTCCCGAGACCCGATTTACTCAAATATCTTTTTTTTTTTTTTTCTTTTTGAGACAGAGTCTTGCTCTGTTGCCCTGGCTGCAGTGAGTGGCACGATCTCGACTCACTGCAACCTCCACCTCCAGGGTTCAAGTGATTCTCCTGCCTCAGCCTCCCAAGTAGCTGGGATTATAGGCACCTGCCACCATGTCTGGCTAATTTTGTATTTTGGGGCCGGGGTATCTGGATTTAAAGTCCTGTGCTGTCACTTGCTGGCAGGATGACCTGGGCCAAGTTGTCTCTGTTTCCTCATCTGTACAGTGGGGGTGGTACTATGCACTGAGAGTTGGGGCCACAGTGAGTACTTACAGTTGTATCACTGTGGTTACTGTGGTTGTTTTTGAGACTGTATTGCACTACACACAGGGTTTATGCTGAACTTGTTAGGGGCCTCCGGGATTCAGGAGGCCTGGATTCAAGTAGAGACCTGGATTTAAGTGGAGACAGGGTTTCACCATATTGGCCAGGCTGGTCTCGAACTCCTGATCTCAGGTGATCCACCTGCCTCAGCCTCCCAAAGTGGTGGGATTACAGGCATGAGCCACTGCATCCGGCCTGATTTACTCAAATATCTGAGGGCTCACTGTGTGCCAGGCACAGATCACAGGTGTGAACAAGACAGGCAGGGTCTCCGACCTCAGGGAATTTAAAAATCACATCCACATGAAGATCTCTGAGCTGCTAAACAGAAGGGCAAAGGTATTCTGTCAACTCTTTGTTTTTTTTCCACTGAGGAGACAAAGGCACTGGGAGGAATATTTCTATCAATGTAATTAGCAGACGAAACAAAGCTATTAAACATTGATGTTTTTCTTCTCTCCTTTTTTTTTAGATTACTAAATGAATTTATTCATACGTCAAATAGAAAAACCAACTGGAAAAACCTGTCCCTCAGTAACACATTAGCCAAAGGAAGCAAGTGATCCCAGTTCTCTCACTGAAACCCCCCTTTCCTGGGCAGACCTGCTGTTCACACGTGTTAAACATTAATTACAACTGTTACTCATTACATAGCAAAAAGCATTTGGTACAAACACAATTGTTAATTTCCTCACAGGCTCAAGGCATTCTGGGAAGCTATACAGGAGACAGGAAGCATCATGGGAGCCTAAGGGGAGCCAGTTTGGAAGAGACAGCATTCTCCTGGCTAGGACAGGTGGTGGCGGCCGGGTTTAAGATTCTCCAAGGGATCCTCTGCAGATGCCGGGGCCCTGTTTATTCTGAGCACGTGAAGATGAGTCACATAGCTTGGTGGGAATAGCAGGTGTGGAGCAGTGTCCTACACACACAATGGTGGCGTTAAACCAGCTTCAGAGTGACTGTGTTTGTGGGGGACGGTGACAAGTCACGAGGGCAACATGGTATGGGTGCAACTGCTTCTGCCTTGTACTGGTGTGCAAGGGAATGTCCAGCCTGACCCCAGCCACACACAGGATATCAACACAGCAGTGGAACAAGTTCTCTGAAGTCAGACCGGCCCAAGTTCACAGCTGTGTGACTGTGGACAAGCTGCTCACACTCTCTGAGCTTCAGTACCATCATTTGAGTGACGACAGTGAAGTGACCCCTACCTTGCAAGGCTCTGTAGGGTTAACCCACGCTGGAATTACAATTATTGCTCAATAAATGTTAATTTCCTGTCCCTGGTTCCTCCCCATCCTTCCTTACCTTAATGGGATTATTTTAAATTAGCTAGTTGAGCTGGCTCTGAGATGATTCACAGGTGTTTAGGAAATAGACATACCTGGGGCCTTACTTTCCCTTTAGCCTCACTTGATGAGGCTTTGAAGGTGTCAAAACTCAAGAGGGAGGCTGCCTAAGGGGTGACACCACAGCTTAAGCACCCCACAGGCTGACAGTGTCTAGTGTGTATCTAGCTATTTCAGAATAAACCAGTGTACTCCAGTACAGGGTGTAGTAGGAGCACAGAGGGGAAGGAACTGGTTGTGCCAGGGAAGGCTTCCTGGAGGAGGTGATCTCCCCTCCCTAACTCTACCCCAACTCCACACCTAATACAAAGCATGTACTCTATACACTCTATGTTCTCAAAGTGGAGTCCCCAGATGGCAGCATCGGCATCACCTGGGAACTTGTTGGAAATGCAAATTCCCATGCCTCACCCCGGATCTACTGAATCAGGAACCCTGGGGGTGGAACCCCAGCAATCTGTGTAACACTTCCTCCAGGTGATTCTGAAGCCTGCAAGTTTAAGACTCACTGCTCCAGGCAAAAAAGAAATCCACAGACATGTCAGACCTAGAAGAGGGAAGGTGTGGATCGGAGAAAGGCCCCGGGGACCCTCTCCCACCCAGGCGGGCCAGCGGCCTAATCCTCGGAGGGACTGAGTAAAGAATGGAAGAACCACGGGACTCGTTAGAACTGTTGCTGGATTGAGATATGGGGTTTCCTGAAGAAGTGTCGCTTTCCACACCATCCCTGCTTCCCACTGCCAAGCATTACTGGGAATGAGCTTTGGCAACAGGTCCTCTGTGGCCACTAAGTACTTCTTTATGCAGCATGGTTTCTATGTTAAATTGAATTTTATGTAATATAGCAAGCCCTCTCTGAACACCAAAATCAATTCTTACATGCATGATCGTTTAGGGCTTACCTTGTCTTTTCGTTCAGATCTTTTGTTTTTATTTAATCATCACAGAGATCCAAAGTGAGAAGTTGTGACCATCCCCATTTTACAGATAAGTAAACTAAGGCTCAAGGAGACTGAACAGTCCGTCTCGGGTCCTGAAGCAGTGATGGGTGGAGCTGGCATGTGAACTTGGGACTGTATGACTCCTCCCATTGCCCCGTGGGTCCCAACATGACCTAAACTTCTAAAATCTGCCAAGGAGCTAGTAGGGAAGACAGATAAGTACCCAAAATAAGTATGCTGAGCACTATTTGAGTCATGTGTCTTTTATCTTTGCTGGAAGGCAGACCTGACTGAGCCCAGGACACTGCCTGAAGAGTAACTTTCATGGAGACAAAGCTTCAGAGGGTGAGTCAAAATGAGATGACTTAGTTTCTCAAGAAGGTCTGGGGGGTGCCCTTCGCACACCCTCCTGTCATCTGGCTCCTCCATCAAGCTCAAGAGCTGCAGTTACTTACTTCTCAGACACAAGAGCAAATTATGACAGACATAGCCGTTTACCCACTGGGTTAAAAGGAAATGCTGGTCATTCCTCTGTGTATGGCCTGACTGGCTCTGCCATGAGGTCTCCAGCTGTTCCCTTCTCCACTCTGAGCCTTAGTTTCCCCAGAAGGACAGGGAGAGTGGGACTCTATGGTATGTGGGCCCCTCTCTGTGCTGAGTGGTGGCAGGACATGACCAACCCATGGGATGGCGCTGGCTCCCCTACAATGAAGGCATGAACCTCCAGAACCCAGTCCCTTACAGAAACCCTGGCTGGAACCATTTCAGGTGGGAAGCCACCACCCAGTAACATATCCTGGTGTAGATGTGGCAGAAATTAGTGCAAGTGAGATGAAGGGCATGCGATACTTCTTGAGGGCTGTGGGAGGATGAGAGCTCCAATCACATTTCCTGCAGCACCTTGGTAGTACCAGGGAGGCCAGACATTTGACTGGGTTAGGGCAGGGGCTCTGGAGTTGGAGCTGACAGGTTCAA
The DNA here is from genome assembly GCF_003255815.1 of Theropithecus gelada. Lineage (NCBI taxonomy): Eukaryota > Metazoa > Chordata > Mammalia > Primates > Cercopithecidae > Theropithecus > Theropithecus gelada. The sequence goes on along the minus strand of NC_037683.1, from coordinate 44,258,259 downwards.
AGTCCACCTCTGCTGCTGACCAGCCATGGGCTGGGCCCCCGGCCAAGTTATTTCTTCTCATGGGACCTTAGCTTCCTTATCTGTAGAAGGAGGAAACTAACCTCCCAGAGAGTGGTTGTGAGGACTGAATGAGACAATGCACACAGAAAGTGCTAAGTGCTAGCAACGATGCCAGTACTTTCCTGATGTGATACCCATCAAGTCTCAGCAAGACCCTTCTGAAGTGGGAACTACTGGTCTCACTTCCCAGGTGGGGAAACTGAGACTCCCAGGACACGTTCATTCCCAGTCCTCACACTGGTCCTTCAGAGGTGTGAAGACACCAAATCCATGCCACCTCCACCGGAGTTTGCTTCTACAGGCTATCCGCCCCAGCTCCTTGGTCCCTGCCTGTGGGCCCCTCCCTACGTGGCCACTTTCTGCTCGGGTTCCATTTGTCCATCCTGCAATCTGTGCCACAAAGGCCGACAACCAGGTAGACCTGCCACACCAACCTGCACCACCCCCAGACATCATGACATCATCCAAGGCTCCTTGTCCCTTTCCCAACATTGGGCAGGGGATGTCACATAGGCCTCGTGTGGGCCCGAGTTGTATCTGGCGGGGGTGGGTTGGGGACAGAGCAAGAAGGCCATTTCTAGACCCACCTGCCAGCCTTGCAATTTGTTGGTTGCTGTAAAGACTCCTGGGATGATTCGAAGTGGGCCAGGAACAGAGTCTAGCCTGCTCTGGAAGGCAGGGGTCTCTGCCGGGTGGGAAGGGGGCTGACAGCCTGATGGAAGCCACACCACTTCTCTGTGGAGGCAGAGCTGCAGTCCACTCCCTGCAGCCAGTAGCCGGTGGTGGAACCTGACCGGGCACTGTCCTGGGGATTGGGATCCCACAAGTGGGAGTGGAGGTCTGGTGAGGCCAGTCAGCTTCCTGGAGAAGAGCAGGTAATGAACACCCAGGGTTTGCTCTTTGGACAGCTCCAAGTATTTCTCACCAACAACACTCCGAATCCTTAATAAAATTCCATGTCGGCCATTCTCAGAGAAGGGGAAACTTTCATTCCTAAGAAGTTGGGGCCACCTCACACACTCTAAGAGCTGTTTTCGCGACAGCTGGGAGTGATAACTGAGCCTTCCGTGGTGGCAGCCCCAGCCTGATGAGATGGGAAGGAAGGCGCTGACTTCCAGAAACACTGCCCAAGAAGGGCGCTCCGGTGGAGAATGCTGAGGCAGTGTCTGAGAGGCGCCTCTTTTCATGAATGCAGTTCGGGACAGTGCTTCGAAAGCTGCAAGGAACTTTTGCTTCATAGATGGATGGAGATAATTCAGCCATCTTCCCCTCTCCCCCTCTCTGATCAGCATGCTGGGGTTCTGATGGAATGAAGCCTGGATGCCTCCCCAGAGCTGGTTGCAGACTGACCTCCCAGGACACACCCTCTGTCAGAGCCCTGCCTTGCTCAAGCTTCTGCTTGCAAACCCCCAGTGATGGGAAGCTCATTACACACATTCAGGTCTAACCAAAATTCTTACCCTTCACCTGGCCCCTAAATCCCTGTGACTCCCCCTTGGCAGGCCCAGGTCTGTCCCTTAAGGGTCCCCCACACTCTCCACCCTTTGGAAATTTGAAAGCACTGACCCCATTCCCAGCCCAAGTTTAATCCAGGCCAAATCTGCACAATCAGCAAATATAAGGGGTGAAAGGAGAGGGTAATGATTTTGGCCAGCCAATTCCGTCCCATACAGCTCTTCCTCCAGCTACGGATCCTGCATCCCAGGCTCCAAAGACTCAGTGCAGAGAGCTCCCAAAAACCAAGAAAAAACTGCACAGGGCATTTCCGACAGGTACTATGCTATGGATGGGGCCCAGCTAAGCTGCCTTACTCACTGACCATACCAACGACTCACTCAAGTGTGAGTGCATACACTTGCACACACACCCACACACATGCAGGTGGAAGCACACTCTCACAGGCACACACAACACTGACTCAGGTGGGGGTCCTTACTGTCATTCCCGGGCAGCGGCACATCTGGTCTTACCCATGGGGCTGTGGCAACACATCAGCAGTCTAACTGAACTACTTCAATTCATACTCGCCACCTGAGAGATGGCCCACCCACCTCTCCACTTTCCCTCCAGCGACAGGAAACAGTGAGGATGCTTCTCACCTGCCAATGAAGCACCTAATGGACTCTGTCCACAGACATGGGGAGAGAAGGCTGGTGCCCATAGGACCCCTCCAGCCCCTGAGTGAGACGGTCTCCTTCTTCTATGCCCCAGGAGGCAGAACTGAGCCAAAAGCTGCTTGGGAAAAGCACAGCCAGCACCCGCTCTGGAGCAGGACCCACAGAGGCCAGTGACCGGATGAGACACAGACCTGGATGTGATTCTGTGTCTATCTTCTATCAATAGCCCAATAACTCAGACTGACCGTGACACCTGTGATGGCAACTCTGCCACACAAAACCCAGGCCAAAACGGATGTTTGTGGGCTCAGAAACTCATTCTGAGACAGTTCCATCTGAGACCTTACGATCCTTTGTGAACAACTAAATGTACAGGATTTTTAAAACCACCTTTGGGCAGAAGTGGGCAAGTTCTGGCCTGAGAGTTTTCAAAGATGATGTCCAATAGGGGAACTGCTTTTCACTTTCACAAATCACCTGGGATCTTGTTATAACAGATTCTGACTCGTAGGCCTGGGATGGGACTTGAGACCTTGCATTTCTAACCAGCTCCGGTGAGGCCAATGCCGCTGGTTCAGGGACTACACTTTCGAGTATCAAGATGCCAGGCTAGACTAGACCGTCAGAGGCAAGGGCAGCCCCTGAGAGGCCCATAGGTGGTCAGTCCAGGGGAGGGTGAGACCCCACACCTGCCTGTGGTGCTACATTATAATGTGGGCCCTGGGTGTCTGGGAAAGTTGCCACATGAGCCTTTTTAGCCCTTTAATCAAACTCGTGTTTGCAAAGAGTAAGCTCTTGGATGGCCCCAGTTACTCCCATGCCCAGAGAAGCACAGCCCCTGATCAGCCATTCCCAGGGCACAGGCCTTGGATTCCTTTGGTTCAAGGGACTAGAGGAGGCTGTAAAATGCACAGGAGAGGCCTGGGGCAACTAAGGACCCCCAGTCATAGGATGACTCTTATCTTTGGCTCTCAGTCAGGAGCTGGGGCTCCAGAAAGGTGTTGGGACAGGTTGTTCCTGAGGACCTCACAGCCTGGCAGGCGAGACCAAAACAGAACTAACCCTGATGTGGTGTGAGAAATGTTCCCCCAGTGATGTATGCAGGAAACTCGATAGACCCATAGGGGCAGCAGGAAGCCTGTGGGGTGCATGGCTGTGTACCAGGGAGGGCTTGGAGAGATGATAATGTTTAAGCTGGACCTCAAAGGAGGCATAGGATTGCTCCAGATAAGACAGGCAGGGAAGGGCATTTTAGCTAGAAAAAAGGGATTTGCCCAGTGCATGCTATATTCAAGGAACTGTGAGTAATCTATGTTGGAATGGCTAGAACAGCAACTAAGGGGCCTGGGATAAGGGTAGGGTAGAGGCCTCACTGTTTGGGGTTAGAAAGGGAGAAAGGGTCTAGTTATATATGAAAAAAGGGAGATTTAAGGCAAAATAAATTTTAAACAAATTAAAAACAAAAAGTTTCCCTTTATGACTGTCAGTGTGGTAGGAATTAAATGTCACTCACTGTCTCTCTTTTTACATGCCTAAACTCTCAGACACTCAGATGTTTGGCATCTGGCTCTTCATCTCTTAACAACAGACATAAGCACTTCTCTAGGTTGTTATGAACTCTTGCTAAACATCACCTTTTAGAGGCTGCACAATATTCCAATATTCCACCACACAGACGCACAGAAATCCAGCCCCCATTGCTGGACACTTGGGTTGCTCTCAATTTTCCGTGATTATAAACAATGCCTTTTCTGAATTTTTTTTTGTTTTTTATCTTTTGCGCTTGTTGCCCAGGCTGGAGTGCGATGGTGCAATCTTGGCTCACCGCAACCTCTGCCTCCCAGGTTCAAGCGATTCTCCCGCCTCAGCCTCCTGAGTAGCTGAGATTACAGGCATGTGCCACCACGTCCAGCTAATTTTGTATTTTTAGTAGAGACGGGTTTTCTGCATGTTGGTCAGGCTGGTCTTGAACTCCCAACCTCAGGTGATTCACCCGCCTCGGCCTTCCAAAGAGCCAGGATTACAGGCGTGAGCCACTGTGCCCAGCCTTCTGAATTTTTTTTTTAATCATAACTTTGGCATAGATTTTGAGGAGTGGGATTAGAATAAAAAGGTGTGGGCTTAGGTTTATGATTTATGATGCACATGCCCAAGATCACTTTTCAAAAGGGCTGTGGGAGAGGAGTTCTAGAAATGTGACAGATACCCAGATTCTAGAAAAACCAGACTCTGAGTAGGGAGGAAGGGGACACCCAAGTCACTCAAAGGGCTCTTGGCCAGAGGAAGGTCATCTGGGAGGGGCTGAGCTCTGCCCATCACCTGTGCTCTGTGAGCAGGTGCACGCTGAAGCTGGGATAGAAGACACAGCAGCCCTGTGAACCCTGCAGGCCTAGCTCAGCTCGCAGCACTGGGTGGGCTTGCCGGGCCGGCTCAGGTTCAACAGAAGCTGCTGTGCACACTGGTTTCCTCTTACTTTCTAAGACAGTTCCTTCTGAAAACTGCAATCAGGCCAGGCGCAATGGTTCACACCTGTAATCCCAGCACTTTGGGAGGCCGAGGTGGGCGAATCACCTGAGGTCAGGAGTTTCAGACCAGCCTGGCCAACATAGTGAAACCCCGTCTCTACTAAAAATACAAAAAATTAGCTGGGCAATGTGGCAGGCACCCGTAATCCCAGCTACTTGAGAGGCTGAGGCAGGAGAATCACTTGAACCTGGGAGGTGGAGGTTGCGGTGAGCCGAGATCGTGCCATTGTGCTCCAGCCTGCGCAACGAGAGCGAAACTCCGTCTCAAAAAATAAAAAAACTGAAAACTAAACTCTTGGTTTCAGTGAGCTACGGCATCATCAATAAATAGCACCACGACAGAGCCAGACAATGACAGCATCTGAGCCGTCTCTGAAAAGTGCAGAGGCTGCAACACTGAGACCCTGGAAGCCAGGCCCAGAATTTCTCCTTGGCCTGGTTTCCCTTCCCTCACCTCTCCCTTTCCTCTGCAGCCTACATCTTTGAGGGTACTGAGAAAAAACACCACCCAATTAGATTATTAAACAGTCCTGGAGTTTGTCCTGAGCGCAGGCGGGGACCAAGGTGAGTGCTGAGCACGGCTCAGCAGCTGCCTCCTGAGCAGCGTCAGGGCTCCTTACCTGCCAGGGCTGGGATGGTGACTCGGTTCCACTCCCAAGGTTGGTCGTACTCATCGGCGGGCCTGTCATCATCCTGGGGCAGCTTGCTCTCCCGCAGTCGGGGGCTGACTGTGCTCTCCGAGTCCGAGTCAACACTTTGGCCTTCAGGTTCGTAAGGGGTGTCATATAACTGGATACCTTTATGTTGGGACCGGACGCTTTCCTGCCTCTGAAATTCTGCAGGCAAAAAGGAAGGAAGCAGAGATTAAATGGAAGTGTGGTATGCACTTCCTCACCTGGATTCGCACTCAGAAACACCACAAACTCAAGAGCTGCCAGTGGGCTGGTGAGGGTGACAGAGAGACAGATCTCTGTCTGGGTTTTACCTACCCCACCAACCCTCAATGCGGTGTCTCTGCTCTTCCTGGGCCAGGCTTGCTCACAAGGCTCACAGGCTGGCAGACCGAATGACAGCCCTGCCTCCATCCACTCATGAATCTCAGTCTTAAGAGGCAGAGCCCAGATGTGAACATGATGCTCCAGGTGTGTCCTGATGTCCACCCAGAACACGCAGAGCTTCTGACTCCTTGCTTCATAGGCAGGCTGGGGTCTTTCCCTCTAGGGCACTTCCTTGCCCTCTTTGGACTTTCAGTCGTCATCTGTACAAGGAAAAGACTAGGCCATGCAGTTCCCACAAGCTCCCAGTTTCCACCTGCTCACACATTCATTTAAAAGAACCAGCAAGAGCCTCCCCAAGGAGACCAGAGGCCACCTTTCTCTCCTGCAAAGGCTGAGTGACCCCTTCCCTTTATTTCTACCTCCCTTAGAACATCTTCTAAACAGACTGAATTCATTTGGGGATTTGAGAGGGTGTCCAGCTTCACTTCTGAATAAAGAAAGCAAGCTCTTAATCTTCTAGAGAAGATGCTAAGGCCTGGCACTGGTGTGGGCTGAGGGGTGACTGCCTGTCTAGATGAGGTCCCAGACAGGAGGTGTTCATTTTGTCTGTTGCTCAGTCCTGGGAGGCCAGTGGTAGCTGGCAGGATGGATGCTAGGATGCTAAAATCAGGCACTCTCCGGTTAAACAGGGAAATTTGACCTGCTCTTTGATCATGGATACTATGTGCACGGCCTGAGCGGGGAATGTGGGGAAGGTTTACCATGGAGGTTGGTTTCAGGAACCCCACTGTTCCCAGCAGACACAACATGTGCCTAAATTGCCATCATGCTTGGCGGCAAAGGGGACTCAGTGCAGGACCTGGGAGTGGCAGGGCAGGAGGGAAGGGAGATGGCATTTGAACCGTCAGCTCTGACAACTGAAAACAGGAGAGGGGCAGCTTCCTGGTGGTAGGACCAGGACAAGCCAATGCAATGAGGCTGGAAAGAACGTGCTTGCTGCCTACTTTATTTTTTATTGTGGTAAAATACATATAATAACATTGAGCACTTCATTTTATTTTATTTTATTTTTTTAGATGGAGTCTCACTCTGTTACCCAGGCTAAAGTGCAGTGGTACACTCTCAGCTCACTGCAAACTCTGCCTCCCGGGTTTACACGATTCTTGTGTCTTAGCCTCCCAAATAGCTAGGAATACAAATGTGCACCACCACACCTGGCTAATTTTTGTATTTTTAGTGGAGACGGGGTTTTGCCATGTTGGCCAGGCTGGCCTCGAACTCCTGACCTCATGTGATCTGCCTACCTCCACCTCCCAAAGTGCTGGGATTACAGGTGTGAGCCACCGCACCCAGCCAACATGACCATTTTAGCCATGATTAATGTACAATTCAGTGGCATTAGGTACATTCACACTGTTGGTAACCTTTGGCACCATCCATCTCTAGAACGTTTTCATCTTCCCAAACTGAAACCCTGTACCCATTAAACACTAACTCCCCATTATCCCTCCCCAGCCTCCACAATTACCCTTCTACTTTCTGTCTCTATGAATCTGATCAGTCTAGGCACATCCTGAACAACGTGGAATCATTCAGTTTTATAATGTTGTAGCATGTGTATGACTTTCCTTTTTCAGGCTAATATTCCACCATTATGTATATTCACTGTCCATGTTGGCTAGAGCACCAGGTCCAAGGAGGTGAGGGAGTAGACGTGAGGCTTGATGCAAATGGGGTGAGGACTACAAGTGAGCTATTTCAATGCTCTCTTGAGGCCTTCCCGAAATCAGAATTCTGATGGCATAAAGATATGGCAGAAGACACGGGAGGTATGCTCCTTGAAGAGTAGCTGATAAAACACACACAAATGACATCAGCCCTTCTGAGAAAGAGAGCTGCTTTCAGGCTGGGCTTTATGATCCAGGTCGGCTCATGTGGACACACGCCCTGATGAAACAGAAGCTAAGGATGCTGTGCCTGTGATCATTAGTATTTACATGAATTAGCTTTATGCTAGTATTTCCTAAACTTTATTTAGTCATGTGACTTCACAACTTGGGCCATTTCTGCCTACCAGTTGGGTGGTTACTTACCATTTTTATTGATCTTGCCTCACTTTTTAGATAAAATAACTCATTTAAAAAGGAGAATTTGGATCACCATCCCATAAGCCATCATTCTTTGCCAAAAATAGATACTAAGCAGAATGAATGAGAACCAACAATGCCTGCTGGGAAGTTGAGCGTGGGGCTTGCTTTCTCTGCTGAGAGGGGAGATTTGCAAGTGTTGGAGAGCCACTGGGAAATGCAATCAGCAAACAGACACTTTCTCTGGCAAATATGAATAATGTTCTCTCTCCAGAAAGAGAAAGAATAAAAAGGGAAAAATCTTCTCACTATGTAGTTCTCAGGACACCTAATATCACATCTCTGAGAAGGTGTCCCTTACTTTGGTAAACATAGCTTTTGTTGGGTCCCATGAGTAAACTGGGATCATTTATTAATTTTGAGGATGATGCTTCCTTTTTTTTTTTTTTTTTACAGAGGGAGGAACAGGAAAAGAGAAGGGAAAAGCTATAGAGTGGTAGGACTTTGTCACTTTAAGGTGAAGACCAACTAAGACCAACTGTTAAGCACGGTGGACAACTTCATAAATCACTAAATCTACCAAACTATCTAATCTGCTACTTATTGCTTTGTAGGGTCCTCATCACCTGGATTCGTCTTCCTCAGTTCTGAGGAGTGAAGTCTAGCCTCCTGTCTGCAGAATTCTGGGGGCTGAGGATATGGCAGCTGAGAAGGCACTGACCTGGGAAAACCACCTTCCTCTTCACCCTCCTTCACAAAAGCAGGACCAGCAACCACTCCTATGTACACAATTGATGAAGCACTTTTCATGCAATTCACCATTTAATCTAAAGGAACCACAAACAATTCACAGATGTACTTCCCGTTGGGCCCCTGATAATCAGGAGTGCTTTTGCTCACTCTCACGCCAAAGAGATACTCAGTGAATGTGGTGGGATAAATGAAAGAGAACTGGCAGCCAGAAACCACTGTTTACCCCCAAATTCCAGATACTTCATGAAAGTCCCTGACAGCAGTGATAAAGGATCTGGGACAATATGCCAAATGCATACAGTTTAGTGTTACACAATATGCAGAAGAGACGGATATTCTACATAAACACCAGCCTTAAAGGGAAACATGTGCAGTGAACAGATTAGCTATTAAATCAGAGGGCTTGTACATACACTCTCATGCAGGATTTATTGTTCCAGAAGCATCTGCACCTTACCAAAGCTGGGCTAGTAATGGCATGCAGTTAGGGCAGGGGATGTTAAAACGGTAATCATTAAAACAAGCCTCCCCCCCCCATATTACATGGCGAATTCAAATTTTCATTAAGGCCCAGACAATAGGGAACAGTTAAGTAAATTATGGCCTGTTAACTGGATGGAATATTAAGCAGCCATTAAAATGATAAATCTGAAGATTATGTAGTGACATGGAAAACCGTGCATGAAATTATGCTAAGCTAAAAAGTAAAACGCAAGATTGTTTATGTGTGGAGGGCAAAGCATAACGCTGGCTTTTTAAACAAGTCTCAATGTGAGCAGGGCCCCACAGGGAATTCTGCTCCTTGCCTGGGCATTGGTAAATACCGACATCACACATTTGGCCTATAATATATACACTGTGATGACAGCAACGTTGTAAGTACAGACATCCACAACACCAAGAGCTGTAAAACCCAATACAGGAAGGTAAACAACTACTGTGTAGAGGAGAAGGGATTATCGCATAATTATTTTTGAAAGTTGTTTTAAATAATGAATAAAGACACTAGAGCAGAAAAAAATGTGATTAAGATGAGGAGCACACGAAAGTAAATAGGATTTTAAGCCCCATGAGAGTAAATATGATTTTAAGCAGGTTGGGCTTCCAGGAGCTGTGTGTGTTTAGGAAGCAGCTGCCTTTCCCTGAGAAAATGCCCATTTGGGAGCATCTTCTCTCCTGGGAGAGGTTCACCAACAGCCCCAGGACATCAAAGGCCCTTGTGCCAGGCCAGCTTGCCAGATGTTGCTGTCTCCTGCGTAACTACCAGGCCCATCCTCCTTACTAGCTGGGCCAATCCATGAGGGTCCAGAGACCGATCTCACAGGGGAGTCTGTGACCATATGTTTTAAGTCACAAGTTATCTGGACGTCACCATCTACACATTCATGCAAAATGCCCTTTAATATTAGGTGGCAGGCTGTAATTTCATGCCTCTTAGGCAGAGAGCAGAAACATTAACAGGGTGGGGGTTTCTGCTGACTTCTGTAGCAGAAAGGTTTGCAAGTAGAACTACATACATAGAAAGAACGGAAGAATAAAGCACTTTCTTTAGAATCAGAGAATGTTAGAACTGAAAGGGACCCTAAGAATTTGCCTGGGCCTGTTCACTAGGAGAGCTAGGCAGGTGTGCTGCCCACAGACTGTGGCCATGGTGGGGTCTGCCCATGGGAATGTGGAGAAGGTTAAGGGCTGGGGAAAGAGAGCAGACGATAATCCTGAGAGGATGTGATGGGGTTTAAAAGATTGTCCAGTCCGCAAGCAACAAGCTATACTTTGCTCCAGTATTCACCAACTTTGTGCCTCCCTGAAAAAAAAAAAAAAAAAAACCACCAAAGTTGGGTGCAGTGGTTCATGCCTGTAACCCCAGCACTTTGGGAGGCCAAGGTGGGCAGATCGCTTGAGGTTAAGTGTCCGAGACCAGTCTGGCCAACATGGTGAAACCCCATCTCTACTAATAATACAAAAATTAGCCAGGCATGGTGGTAGGCACCTGTAAAAGTTTTTGGTTTTCCAATGCATACAACAAAAGTTATATTTATATTATACTGTAGTATATTAAATGTGCAATACCACTGCCTTAAAAAAATATAGTACCTTAATTAAAAAAAATTTTATTGCCAAAAACTGCTTACAATCATCTGGGCCTTCAGTGAGTCATCTTTTTGCTGGTGGAGGGTCTTGCTTTGATGTTGATGGTTGCCGACTGATCAGGGTGGTAGTTCCTGAAGGCCGAGGTGGCTGTGGAAATTCCTTTTTTTATGCCCCTCCCTACAACTGGGGAAATTTCTTAAAATGAGACAATAAAATTTGCCACACAGATTGACTCTTCCTTTCACGGAAGATTTCTCTGTAGCGAAATGCTGTTTTATAACATTTTACAAACAGCAGAACTTCTTTCAGAATTGGAGTCAATCTTTTCAAACTCTGCTGCTGCTTTATCAACTAAGTTTATGTACTATTCTAAATCCTATGTTGTCATTTTAACAATGTTCCCAGCATCTTCACCAGGAATAGATTCCATCTCAAGAAAACTATCTTTGCTTATCCATAAGAAGCAACTCTTTATTTGTTCAAGTTTGATCATAAGAGTCCCACAATTCAGTCACATCTTCAGACTCCACTTTTAATGCTAGTTCTCTTGTTATTTTCATCATATTTGCGGTTACTTCCTCCACTGAAGTCCTGAAGGCCTCAAAGTCATCTGTGAGGATTGGACTCTTCTTCCAAACTCCTATTAATGTGGCTATTTTGACCTCCTTTCACGAATCACAAACGTGCTTAATGGCTTCTAGAACAGTAAATCTTCCCCAGAAGGTTTTCAATTCACTTTGCCCAGGTCCATCAGAGGAATCACTATCTCTGGCAGCTCTAGCCTTATGAGACGTATTTCTTAAATAACAAGACTTCAAAGTTGAGATTACTCCTTGATCCATGGGCCGTAGAATGGATGTTGTTAGCAGGCATGAAAACAACATTCATCTCCTTGTACATCACCAGTAGAGCTCTTGGGTGACCAGGAACAGTGTCAATGAGCAGTAATATTTTTAAAGGAATCTTTTTTTCCTGAATAGTTGGTCTCAAAAGTGGGCTTAAAATATTCAATAAACCATGCTGTAAACAGAGGAACTGCCATCCAGGCTTCGTTGTTCCATTCACAGCGCACGAGCAGGGTAGATTTAGTATAATTCTTAAGGGCTCTAGGATTTTTCAGAATGGCAAATGAGCATTGACTTCAACTTACAATCACCAGCTGCATGAGTCCCTAGCAAGAGGTAGCTTGTCCTTTGAAGCCTTGAAGGCAGGCATTGACTTCTCCTCTTTTGCTCTGAAAGTCCTAGATGGCATCTTCTTCCAGTAGAAGGCTGCTTTGTCTACATTGAAAATCTGTTGTTTTGCGTAGCCGCCTTCATCAGTGATCTTAGCAAGATCTTCTGGATAACTTGCTGCAGCTTCTACATCAGCACTTGCTCCTTCACCATACACTTCCATGTTATGGAGATGGCTCCTTTCCTTAAACCTCAGGAATCAACCTCTGTTGGCTTTTCTGAAGCTTCCTCCACTCTTTCAGCCTTCACAGAATTGAAGAGTTAGGGCCTTGCTCCAGATCAGGCTTTAAGGGAATTTGTGGCTGGTTTGAGCTTCTATCCAGACCAAACTCTCTCCATAACGGCAATAAGGCTGTTTTGCTTTCTTTTCGATTGTGTATTCGCAGGAGTGACACTTTTAATTTTCTCTAACAACTTTCCCTTTGCATCCACAACCTGGCTAACTATTCGGTGCAAGAGGCCTACCTTTTGGCCGATTTCGGTTTTTGACATGCCTTCCCCTGTAGGCCTATTTCTAAGGTTTTGGTTTAAAGTGAGAGATGTGTGACTCTTCCTTTCCTTTGAACATGTAGAGGCCATTGTTGAATTATTAATAGGCCTAATTTCAATATTGTTGTGTTTTACAGAATAGAAAGGCCCAAGGAGAGGGAAAGAGATGGAGGAATGGCCAGTCAGTGGAGCAGTCAGAACACACATAACATTTATTAAGTTCGCCGTCTTATGTGGGTGCAGTTTGTGGTGCCCCAAAACAATGACAATAGTAACATCAAAGATCACTGATCACAGGCCACTGTAACAGCTATAATAATAAAGAAGGTTTGAAATATGAGAATTACCAAAATGTGACACAGAGACACAAAGTGAGCGCATGCTGTTGGAAAAATGATGCTGACAGACTTACTAGACAGAAGGCTGCCACAAACTTTCATTTTGTAAAAAAATGCAATACCTGCAAACCACAATGAAACGATGCACAATAAAATGAAGTATGCCTAAACATTTTATTATGGAGAGTCTCAAAATCTATATTTTGAAAGAGGATGGGCCAGACGTGGTGGCTCACGCCTGTAATCCTAGCACTTTGGGAGGCCGGGGCGGGGCGGGGTGGATCACCTGAGGACAGGAGTTCGAGACCAGCCTGGCCAACATGGTTAAACCCCGTCTCTACTAAAAATACAAAAATTAGCTGGGTGTGGTGGTAGGCACCTATAATCCCAGCTACTGGGAAGGCTGAGGCAGGAGAATCGCTTGTACCCAGGGGGCAGAGGTTGCAGCGAGCTGAGACTGTGCCACTTTACTCCAGCCTGGGCAAAAGAGCAAAACTCCGTCTCAAAAAAAATGGATAAGCAGGCTGGGCGTGGTGACTCACGCCTGTAATCCCACCACTTTGGGAGGCTGAGGTGGGCAGATCATGAATTCAGGAGATTGAAACCATCCCAGTTAACACGGTGAAACCCTGTCTCTACTAAAAATAGAAAAAAAAAATTAGCCAGGTGTGGTGGCACACACCTGTAGTCCTAGCTACTCGGGAGGCCAAGGCAGAAGAATCACTTGAACCTGGTAGGTGGAGATTGAGGTGAGCCAAGATCACGCTATTGCACTCCAGCCTGGGCAACAAGAGCGAAACTCTGTCTCAAAAAAAAAAAAAAAAAAAAAAAAAAAAGGATAAGCATCTAATGAAATGATATGTAACAGGCCCTATGGTAAACATCAGAAGAAACCTGTTCTTTACCTCTTTACCTTCTCTTCAGGAACAGAGGAAAAAAGGCTTGGGTTTGCTCTCTGGAAACCTGAGGGCAAGGAAATCAGCAGCCTCTCTGGTGCCCAGTCCCCATCTTTTCCAGCAGTGCTGGCATCCACCTGTCCTCGCAACCAACCAAGTATCTACTGAATGCCCAGTATGAGAAGAGACGAAGAGGAATGAGATGCAGTCCTGGCCTTCATGAAGCCCTTGGTAGCAGAGGGCAGAGCTCCCAACAGGGACAGACACTGAGCCTCCTTAATGGGAGCAGACTTGATACCACGATCTGATAACTAAGAGACAGGTTTCCATTGGGGGAACCTGGGAGAGCCTTAAAGAAGTTAGACAGGAGGTCATAGCACAGTGATGTGGCGGAGAAAATGGGTACCAGAGGAAGAACCAAGGCAGAAGTCCAGGGAATCAGAAGCTTAAGGTGTACATGAGGTTGCTCGGGAGGGCTGGGGACTGACAGGTGCCCAGTGACAGATGATGCTGGAGGCAGATGGAAGGGGGTTTCTGGATGGCCTTAAAAGTACTGCACGGCAGCACCCCCAGGAGTGGTTAAGGAGTGATGCCCAGGTACCTCTGGGCAGGGAGGAGCTGGGCAGGACACAGGCTGGCACAGACGTGCAGGAGCCTCGCTGGAAATGATAGACGCTGGCCTGTAGGCCCTTCACCTTTAATTTTCCCAGATGGGCTTGTCTGGGAATCCATACCACTCCCTAATCATAGGGTGGCAGAGCTAGGTAGAGTTGTATGGCTCTCCATTCCCAGGCCCTGCCACTACCTCTCGGCCCAGGAAATCTCTATTCTGCCAGTGGTGGGCATGCCATCTGATCTCTCTCACATGGCTTTGCAGCCACTGGGGATCTGTGCCCGAGACGCCAGGGTTGCAGGTAGATTAGGCTCAGGGCCCCAGCGATGTCAGGAAGGGCTGCATTACTAGAATGATGCACTTGCCACTTGCCAGGGCTGCTCCTCGCCAACTACCTGGAGGGAGGCAAGCCCTGGATCCAGTGAACCAACAGCCACAGCAGCACTGTGTACTGAAAACACCGATCCCACTAGACTGCTTAGCCTGAATCCTGGCTCCAACAGGTGACCTGGGGCAAGTTACCTCAGTTTCCTCATCTCTAGAGGGGAGACAACGGCACCCACTGGAGGAAGGATGTTACGAGGATTAAATGAATCCATATATGTCAGGTGTTTAGAACACTGCCTGGTGCAAAGAAGGCATTTTGTGAATATTGTCACTTCAATGACCACTCCTGGGCACTTCCTTGGAGTCCCATCTCCCAGACTCTTCCTCCTCCGAGGCTGTCTTTGCCCGCAGAGCCACAGAAGGCCTGCTGACTGAAGCCTCACAGGCCAACAATGCACTGGGAATGGGAGGGTCCCAATAACAACCTTTAAGCCTGTTCCCATTTCTGGGTCCACAACTCCCGAGGCCAGTGCCGCTTTGATAATCTGACACTCCCACATAGGAGCCAAGTTCTAGGTCAGCTCTTTTATGTAACACGAAACACACAGGGAAGGTCTCATGTATGTCTAGTTACCCCATTTTAGAGATGGGGAAACTGAGGCCAGGGGAAGGGAAGAAAGTCACAGGGACTAGGCCCCAGGCTCCTTAACTCCTGGACCAGGGCTCTCCTGGCCTTTTCCAGATGCTTTCTGGCATTTTTTTTTTTTTTTTTTTAATCAGTCAGTCTTGGTTTTGGTCTTCTGGGGGCCAGGGCATCTATTGCAGTCAGGTCTCTGAGGTGTTAAAAGCATACCGGGCACCACGGGGTGAGTGATGAGCTCCGCGGAGTGAGTGATGAGCTCCGCGGGAGTGGCAGGCGGCTCTTCCTAATTAGACACGCGGCAAAACCAGCCAAGTTCCAGGTGCCACATCAAAAGGGAGACGACTTCCCCCCCATCTAAACCATTCAAACATCTGCTGGAGAAGAATCCTCCCCCCAACCAGGGTGCTTTTAGCGTCTGAATTCAGGGGTCCCTCAGAGGCTGAGGGCAAGTGGCACGGAACAGCAGGGGGCCTCTGGGGTGGATGCTGCAGGATGGCAAGGGCAGAGCAGGGCAGGGCAGCTCAGAGACAGAGCTGGAGCCACCCCAACCGTCACACGGCAGGAGGCCCCACCTCCTCCTCCTCTATCTAGTCTAGTTTCCGGAGCTGTCTAGGAGCCAGGAGACTGACTAATTGGAGTTCTTCTGTCATCTCTTTTCCAGGCGTGCACAGAAACACCCAAGCAACAGAGGGCGGGCTCCGCGGAAGCAGGGCTGTGGGACAAGAACAATGGTCACCTCGGAAGCAGAGCAGGGCCTGTGGCTGCCTGGCTCAACCTGTACTGCCTGATCTTTTATGCTCAGCCCGAGGGCAAGGGAAAGGCCCAAGTCTGGAGTCAGGGTGCCTGGGTTTGCTCCCTTCCCTTGGTCATCTGTACAGGGACAGGGTCTTCTCGTGAGCCCCTCTGGCCTGAAGTACTAGAAGAGAGACAAAGCCTGCAAACCTGATGACGACCAACTGCTTTCATTGTGAATAAAAAGGCCACGTGGACCTCACCGTGCAGCTCTGCAATGATCCAGTATCCTTCAGCCCTGCCGTCACTCTGCATCTTCCAGTGACTGCCTTTGCGTGCGGAGGCCTCTGAGCCGCTGCAGGCCCAGGTTCTGGCGCCATCCCCTGTGGAGACTCATTGAGGCGAGCTTGCTGCTCTGGGAGCCAAAAGCAGGGGGCGAATGGGCCTCCCTTTAAAGGAGCCACGTCTGCTTAGGAGACCGCTTTCTAAATCCTCGTTGACTGCAAGATCCAACTTCGTAGGCAAGTGGGGTGCCTGCTTTTCTTCCTCAAATACCCACTGAGCCCCTGCTATATGGCACGTTGGACCCGAGACCAGATGCTGAGCACTAGATGCATTAGATAAGACTCCTGCCTCCTAGGGAACTCATGGCTTAGCAGGAGAAACGGGACACCACCGTCTGTAAGCACTGAGTTGGATGGTAATGATGAGTGAGTGCCTGCCTGTGCCAGGCACTGTCCTGTGTCCTGGGCACTGGGAGTAAATTACTCCTCATCCTCAAAACAGACAGGCAAGAGTTATACTGCATTTTATCATTCAGAAACTGAGGTTCAGACAGGAGCAGAGGCTAAGCCAGGATAAGCCTAGTTCTGCCTGCCTCCCAGGGCCCTAGAGTGGTGCATGTACCAGCAGCTCGGTGGAGGCAGAAAGGAAATCCAGCCCTAGGATTCAGTAAAACTTCAGGGTGGAGGTGGCATTTCACAGAATCTCAAGTCCTGATGCAAGGAGACACCTTGAGGGCCAGGGATGCTGACTGACCTGCCTGGTGTCACAAACAGTAAGGGGTGGGCCCAGGTGTAGAAGGCTCTCCAGGCGAGGAGGAAGATGAGGCCATCAGGAGAAAGGGGAACTGCAGCAGGACAAGCATAAACCAAGTCTGGGAGAGAGGTAAGCTGGGGGATGTTGAGGTGAAAATCAGGGTTCCTGTTGCCCTAAGCCTAATGCTCATGAGGTAGAAGGAAACGGAATGGCCCCCACAGAAGGTGGGGCCAGACTATGGAGGATCTGGGATGCCAGGACTAGGGGTGCAGACTCCAAAGGCAGGAAACTGGGAAAGGTAGACCAGGAGCCTTCATCGGGTTTGTGCTTCACATACACAAAATCCTTTAAGAAGCTGGCAGGAAACGGGGGTGTGGTAACTAGATACTGATAACCTGAAGGTTGGGCCTTCCAAACAACTAGGGCTCCACCCTTTCAAGAAGTGGGCAGAAGATGCCGAGGGCTCCAGAAAGCAAAACACACTCCTGTGAACAGCCCCCAGATGTGGAAATGCTGGCACATCCACCGGGATGAGGAGCAGGGGCTGGGCTAGCATGGGAGGCACCAGCATCCTCAGGCCAACTGTGACAGGGCGGGCATCCCCGGGGTCCCTGTGCTGCAGACAGAGCCAGGGCTCAGCAGGACTTCACAGGGCAGCGGCACACACAGACAGATGTGCATCTGAGCTTGTGCCTTCTGAGTATCGACAGACCACAGTTGCACGAAGGGCCAGCGCCCCACACACGCGATCTTCCAGTCTGCTGAGCACGGTGAGGTCTCCACCTCCAGAGAGGCCTGGGGCCACACTCTAATGAGGTAAAGCCACAGGGGACAGGCTTTCACGCCAGACCAGTCACGGCTACACCCCTTACCCTGTGGGGGCTTCCCTGCTCACCAAGTGGCTTCACCTGCAGTTCTCACAGAACCTCACAGAGAGAGCCTCAGAGGGGCTGTGGTGCAACCAGGCCCCTCCCCGCCTGACTGCTGCCAAGTCCACAGCTCAGACAAGCTCAGTGGTGGGGCCAAGGTCTCAAAAACTCAACTGTCAACAGTGCAGTAATCACCATTCTAGGAACACTGCATGCTGGGGTCTGCGCTAAGTGCATGCCATCCAGCTTCTCGTTTAACTCTCAAGACAACCCCATGAGGTGGTACCCCACAGGCACTGCCATTTTATGGACGGCCACAGGGCAATCGAGGAAGGGATGGAGGCGGCCTGGCTCCAAAGTCCATGTCCTTAACTGTGCAGCCATCTACCCTTCCTTTCCAGCCCAAGTCGGTGTTCCCTCCACTCCCCTAGGGACAAAAGAACACGGTCACATTCAGGTCAGCAAGAGAGGCAGGCGCTGGAAGAGCCCAGTCCCAGCTCCAGCTCTGTCCTGATCCCACCAGGCTGAGTGACACCAGGCAAGTCGCTTTCTCCCTCTGGCTGTCAGCTGGTCATCAGTCAGGGTCACTGGAGTAATCTCAGGCTCCCCGCCCTCTAGCCTTGAGGTTGATCTGATCACACGCAGCTCCCCACAGGATTCATCATGGTCGCGGGGCCTGGGAGGAAAGCCTGAGGTGGGTATCACGAGGAAGAGAGTGGCCCACCAAGGAGGTATTCAGCACATTCTAGATGCGTCAGAGGGGTGATCAACACAGGCTGCTGGTGCCAGTCTGGCTGGTGCTTAGTGGTTACAAACTGGCAGTGGAGGCAGGGTGCCAGTTGCCTAGAGCAGAGCCAGGGTCCTCTGCTGGGGAAGACCTTCCCCTCTACCTATATACCCTAGGGGCCCTGGTCACCTGGGCTGAGGTACCCCTCACCACATGCCAGCCTTCCCAGCCAAAGTGGCCAAACCCCACCTGTATACCTGGGGCTCATCACAGGGTCACGGCCTCAAGCTGAGGGGTGCTGTTGACAATGTGCTCAGTGCCCAGTACAGCTGCCCCGGCGGAAGCAACTTGCTGAGATCTTGGCACGTGCTCTGCCCACCCTTCTTCACTTTGGAACTGCTTCAAGAGAGGCACTAATCCCCCCAAGGACTGAGAGACAACCTTTGCCTTCTGGATAACAATGAGGAGGCTGCCAGCCTGGGACCAGCCTGGCTCCCCGCTCACCGGCTGTGTGACCTTGGCCAGCTGCCTGATCCATCAGGGCTAATATTCCTCGCAGGTGAGGTGAGAGGGGTTGATGATCTCAGAGGCCTTTCTGACTCCAGAGTTTCTCAGTCTGCTTCTACAAAGAGTGGATATTCACACAGGCTTCTTCTTGTTCTTGTAACTAGCTAATGCTGTGGCTCCATCAAGTTAAGGTGGAAGGGGACCTGTCGAAAGCACCCATCCTACCAGCATGTTGGACGTTGACCCGGCATCCTGACCACCTTCCAGCAAACGCCTCCAAAATCTAACCACCACATGCAACAAGAACCCTGCCCACCGAGAAGCTTCTCTCCCATACACAAAGCTGTGCTTTCCTGCCTGGGATGGTTCTTTTTATGCATCAACTTGGTTGGTCTAAGGGGTGCCCAGATATTTGGTTAAATATTATTCTGAGTGTTTCTGGATGACATCAACATTTAAATTGGTACAATGAACAGTATAGATTGCACACCTCTTGTTGTGGGTGGGCCTCATCCAATCAGTTGAAGGCCTGCATAGAACAAAACGGCTGACTTTCCCCTGAGTCAGAGAGAACTCTCCTGCCTGACTGTCTTTGAGATGGGGCATTAGCCTTTTTCCTGCCTTCAGACTTGAACTACACCATTGACTCTCTGGGTTCCCAGGCCTTTACTCTTGGACTGGTACTAAACCACTGGCTCTCCTGGGTCTCCAGCTTACTAACTTACCAACAAATTTTGGGACTTGCCAGTTTTCATAATCACATGATCCATTTTTTAAAATAATAAATCTCTTTGCACATGCACACACACACACACTCTCTCTCTCTCTCACACACACATTTTATTGGCTCTGTTTCTCTGGAGAACCCTAACACATGCCTCTATGGAGAGCCCTTCACCCATACACCCAGAACGTGGTCCTCAGACTAGCTGCTTGTCTGTTTCTCTTCTTAGGAAACAAAGTTCCTGCAAAGACTGGATCAATTCAGAGTCAAGTCCATGAGGAATTATCTTTATCACATTACAGGGGGATCCGTCTGCCACTTCTCCTGACCCCAAAGAATGAGGCATGCAGCCAAACAGCAGTTCCCTAAGAGTATCTGCAATTCTACACTCAGGAGACTTGACAGTAGCAAAGCTGCCATGAGCCCAAGGATCTCAGTGGGGCTCCCCACCTGGCCCAGAAGCGATTGCCTGCCAGGGCCCAACCAAAATTGAACAAAAAGGACTAACAGCAAGACTCCCTCCTTCCATATAGCACTTCATGGTCCGCAAAACCCTTCGGATTATTTGGTTCTTGTAATCACCTGATTGCAGACAGAGCTGGCAACTCCATTTAAGCGGGGAAACAGGAAACTCAAAATCGAAGGGCCTTGCCAAAGTCACAGAGTGAGCAGTCGGCACAATTCCTTGTCTCCACTTCCCTACCCTAATGGCCTTTCCAACTCTGACGTCACTTCTTGTATTTCTTGGTGTATTTCTACAGTACATAAAACCCTACTACAGTGTTTTTTGTTGTCGTCGTCGTTGTTTTCGCTTTTGTTTTAAAGAGGAGTGGGGAAGGAAAAGGTGTGTGTGCGATGTCATGCACAAGAGCCAGGAACCTGAAAGCTGCCACTGTTTGAAATTACTTTCAGGCGGCTCTTTCCTGTCAATAGCTATTACAGATGACACCATCCACACAACCATCCCAAGAATTATGTGGAAGGAAACATCTGGATAATAAACATTTTTGTGCTGGAAGAAACAAGAACAGTCCCTGCTCAGGTCCCTGAAAAGGCGTCCTGAAGAGGTTCCAGACTGTGTGAAAGATGTCATCAACTCCAGAACACGAGACTGGAGACGGCCTCATCTCCCCTGGTGGTCTGTTCTAACGGAGTCCGCTCCAGGTGCCCTGCCTGACATGCTGCTGCCCCAGCTTCAAGTCTCAGCCTCTGTTCAGTTTAGAGCACCAGGTACTCTAAACTGTCAAGGGTGCTGGAGGTGGTATGGGGGCTCAGAGATGAATCCGATATTCTCACTGTCGTCTCTTGCCCACCCTGGGAGCCTTGAGGTTTCTACCATTTTCTAGCCCTTTTTGTGCTCAGCTCCCACCCCACCCCACCTCTGGGGGTCAAGTTCCAGTCGAATCCACTTAACACATTCGCATGATTCCCAGAGCAGAACCCAGTTCCACAGATGCTCAGTAAATACTGGTGAAGGAGTAACATAAACAAACAGGCTTTTGCAAATTCAGAATTTAGCACAGAAAACAAATGTTTTAAAAAAACATTTGTGTATTCTAAGAAGGGAATCGTACTCATAGACTGTTGGAGGAGTATAAACTGGAAATGCCCTCTTCAGAGGTAAAATTGGTAGATCTAACAAAAATTAAATATCCTGTGGCCTAAAGTTCCACTTTTAGAAACCTACTCTACAGAAATATCCAGACCCACAGGCAGAAATAACTGCTCACAAATGTTTGCTACAGAATGAAGGGAGCCCAGAATGAAGGGACCAGAAACTAGGAATAACCTACAAGTCTATGAATAAGAAAACAACTGAACACATCATGCTACAGTCACACAGAATTGTTCAATAGAACAAATGGCCTCAGACAAGATCTGTGACATAGAACAATGTTTCTACCAAACATACATAGCATTTATGTAGAAAACTGTGTTTGCAGATATGCACAGATGTGTATTTTTGTAAGCAAATGGAAAAGGGCTATAAGAAAACATAACAAATTATTAACAATCCTTGTCTGTGGAGGGAGATTTCACTTTTTACCTCCTATAAGCCTGTATGCTGAATCTTCTTACTCAGAGCACATTTACTTAATGTAATAATTAAAATTTTAAAAGGAAGTTGCAAATGTGGCATATGAAGACTCTGCTGTTTGATATTATCAATATCTGTGACAGCACTTGTTGAGGGCCTATGTGGAACGAGGCACAGTGCCAGGAGTTCTACACTAACCCCTAGGACAGATGGGGAAACTGAGGCTGAGACTGAGAGGGCAGATACCTGAGCTGGTACGGCAGAGCTAGAATTTCCCACCTCCACTTTTCTGATCAGAGTCTGTGCACGCTCTCCTCAGGGCTCCATGCTTTCGGGGACACTGTCATGGAATTCCATCAACTTCTACTTAATATTCCGGTGAAACGGCCTTCTGCATTCGTGAGTATTTCTAAACAATTTTCACTTCATGTAATGTTTATACATTTTGAAGTTTAGGAAATTAAGTTTGGAACAAATTTTGTTTCGGTTTTCAATTCCAAGATGTACATTTTAATTATAACATGGCCTCAAACATGACCCTGGTCATCCACAGAGGTACTCGATTTTTAAAGACACATTAAAGAACCGTAGTTATGGTCTCAGCACAGGAAATGATGAAAGCTTTCCTTAAAAACACAGCTACAAGGGCAGGCCTAATGACTTTTTGGGACCCATGGTTTCACTGCAAAGAGCCCCACTCTTCTGGAAGCTTGATACCCTCTAAGTCACACGGCAAAGTGATGCCCATCACCCAATTTTCATCAGCAAAGCTCTGAACCAAAAACCAAACTGAGATGGATGATAACCCGCAGGCTGCGCTCCGTGGAGGGAGGTGTGCTTGGGAGTGAAGGAGGTCAGACACCCTGTCAGAAGAGGCTATGCCTCACTGAGGGATCTGAAGGGGTTACAGGCAGCACCACAACAGGTTCTTTCCCACAGATTAACAGAGGGTCCCAGGCTCCCAACTAGAAACATGCTTCGGGAGACACATGGCTAGAGTAGGTGAAGGAGGAGGTTCAGATACGACGCATCACTTCACTAGTTCATTCTTCCACTCCTCCCCTCGTGAGCACCTGTGTTGCTGTTTTATGGGAAAACACTGAACAATAAAAACTTGGTCCAGCCCGGCACAGTGGCTCACACCTGTAATCCCAGCACTTTGGGAGGCTGAGGTGGGAGGATCACCTGAGGTCAGGAGTTCGAGACCAACCTGGCCAACATGGTGAAACCCCGTCTTTATTAAAAATACAAAAATTAGCCGGGCGTGGTGGTGGTCACCTGTAGTCCCAGCTAGTCAGGAGAATCGCCTGAACCCAGGAGGCGGAGGTTGCAGTGAGCTGAGATCGCACCATTGCATTCCAGCCTGGGCAACAAGAACGAAACTCCATCTCAAAAAAATAAAAATAAAAAACAAAAACCTTGTCCAGCTTTAGAGAAGCTCATGGCCTAAAAACGTGGTCTTCTTTGGGGCTAGTTAAGTGTGTCACCTGCTCAAGTACCACTAGGTTAAAGAGGCTCACACTTCAGTGGAGGGGCAACAGGGAGCCACTGAAGGTTTCTGAGGAAGAGTCGGGGTGAGCAGGGGCCTGGGGTCTGCCCCGTACTTTATCCCACGCAGGGGGCTGTGTAAGCCATGTTCCCCTGGCCTGTTTCCTAACATTTTAGACTGGATTCTCACTTCTGGCCTGCCACCATACAGCATGGTGTAAATGAACTAGACAGCACCAACAAGAATCATCAACCACGGGCCCACAGGCAAGTGCCCTCCGGGGGTGCCTGCCACCAGAATCAAAGGCTACAGGTGGCAGGCATGGAAACAGGGTCTGGTGAGCACCATATACATACACATATGCATGCGCGCATGCACACACACACACACAGTCTCACACTCTAGGCCCTCTAGAAGCCTAAGACCCAAGCCCCTGAGAACATCCCCCCAACTGTAGTCAATAGGTTTTCTCTGCAAGGGGGATTCAAAGCATTTCTTATCAGGTGTGCACACGAGAGTGTCTCAGCCAGGAGGTGGCGGCAGGCGAGGTGAGTGACAGGTGAAGAGATTTTAATAAAATGACAAGCAGCAGCCCATGTTACAAGTAGATTCTTGAGATTTGCTGAAGGCTCTTCCTCTTCCTTTCTTCCTGGAATGAGATGAGGCTTAACACTTGCCTTTTGGATGAAGTCTTGTGACCAAGTGAATGAGAACTGGCAGGGAGAGTACGATGGGAACGGATGCCTACTTGAATGTGTGTGTGTGTGTGTGTGTGTGTTAAACAAGAAAAAGGAAGCCACAGGAAGAAAAACGAACCAAGCTAAAAATAAGGCTTCTCCAACACTATTGCGAGACAGAAAATATAAGCTCAGTTACGCAGGGAAGCCAATGTGATACGAAACAGAAAATATAAAGTTTTCACCTAAAAATAACTGGGAGTGCAAATGTGGACTTCACCGTTGAGAAATACGGAATTTTTGATATAAGCCTGAGCTTACAGTCTCGCTTGGTAGGGAGGAGTTGCCTGAACTTTGGAATTTTAAGGTTCTCTTCTAACTAGGAAGCTGACAATACAGAACTGAGATCAACTCCAAGAGCATTCCTGTCTATTGGCTCGAAGACCTACAAAAAACTTAGACTGTGAAGACCTACCTGAAGCTGAGACCTAGGAAGGCAACGGGTGGAACATGGCTGGGTCAGGAGCCTGGCCCCAGCTGCTGCTGAGAGACCCCAGACAGCACCCCCTCTCCTTTGCAGCTTCCTTGTCTGCAAAATGATGGAACCATAGGCAGCTGATCGGCCTCAGTGGTTCATTTATTTACGGAATCACCCTTTTTCATATTATCCCTTTGTTACTTTATATTTACATATGGTTATAGCAACGCTGCAATGTGAGACAGTAGAAAGTGACCATGAGATCTGGAATGGACTCTCAGCTGGCCACTCCAAGCCACATGACCTCGGCAAATACTCCAACTTCCCTGTGCTTCCAGCTCCTCAAAAGCCAAATGACATCAGTAGATATCAAAGAGTACCCAATGAAGAGCATCACGCATATAAATATTATTCTCTTCTGTCCCATCCCTCATTCAAACTTGATCAGGTTAGAATAAATGCAAATATAACTCAAATGACTGATTACTTCCCCTTTGATTCCACATATGAAATACACTGGCAATTCCAAATACCAGTAAGTTCATTTTGGAACTGGACTTAGGAGACTTAGTTCAAACCCTGGCTGTGCTGACTGCCAGCCTATGTCCTCTGGGGAGTGATTTGCCCCAGTAGAGACTTGGCAACCTCTGTTGTGGAGTGGGGAGAATATTAATACCAACTTCATGAGGCTGTTTAAAATAAAATAAAGGGTATATGAAAGAGTCCTGCAACCATAAAACTCCATGCAGATGTTACATATGAGGAATATACATAGAGTGCACAGACACACAACCTTCCTTCTAGCTGACATCTGGTATAAGTGACTCACCAGTCAATAGGTTTACGTCCACATGGAGAAGACGTCTCATTTCATTTTTCTTTCGTAATATCAGTCACGTAGGCTGCCCTTCAATAGCAGAAACTTCTACTTCACCATGGAATATTTCTCATATTCACTCCTAAAAGGAAGAGCCCTGTACTCTGTGACAAGGCTGAGAAGGCATGATCTGATTCCAGGGCTCAGAAACGTGACACACAAACCCTTAATATCTGGAACTGAAGCGTTCTTCCTGAGTGTTTCATTAAGTGTATCATCTGCTTGTGTTTGGCACTTTTCCACTAGCTGGGAACCTACAAAAACTGATGTGGGATGACAGCTGAGTTGGCGCTGCCAGACAAGCTTCCTCACTCGAGAACAGGCTGGGGGAAGGGCGGGCAGGCGGCAGCTGTCACATTACAGCTGCCACCACACAGACACGCACTTCAGATTTCACTCACGTCCCCTGACGGAGGAAGGCACCAGCCACAGGCCACATGACTGCTGAGGCTCCAGCTCATCCCGCTCATCCTTGTCCTGGTGAGACACAGAGGTGGCCACTTCCCTGGGGAAGTCCTGCCCCACCCTCCCAAGGAATCTTTAAACTCCTCCTAGTGCGAGCCCTCCTCTGCTGTGTATACCTGCTGGTCTCTGGGCCTGATATTCCAGCCACCTGCCCACGGCTGGTGGGGAGAAGGCCCCGCTTTTCCCAGCTCTGGTAGAGGGGCTGGCCACTGTCAGTCAGTCTGGAAAAATGCTCCTGCACAGGCCAGCCTGGGTCACAGAGTGCTCCAAGCCTGGGGAGCACAGAACCTCAGAGGCCCTGCTGAGTCTCGCATCACCCCAAAGGTCATTTTACTCTCATTCCTCCTCCACTGGTGGGAAGCCGCCTTCCTAGCTTGCCTTCCTCACTGTCAATGTCATGTATATTAATAGCAGAAGGAATATTAGGGGAGAGGGAGCAATGAGATGAAGGGTGCTCAAAACAAGGAGGACAAACTTATCCAGAAAGCCCCCAGTACCTGCAGGGGCCTCGTTCCACGCTGGCTGATTCCCGTCATTCTCATCTACTCTGCAGAGGTCACTGTTCTGAGGACACTTTGATGGCACTCCCTTACATCTGCCAGAGGGGTTTAAGATCAATTGCTCTGAGACCCAAATCACCATCTTAGGCAGGTGTCTTTCAACATCCAATTGGCTTACACCCAACAATTCCATACAATAGGTCAAGTCATTCTGCTTCCTGGGGGTTTAATTTGCAACTAATTCCTTTTACAGGGTTCACCAGGAAGCTCCCACTGTTTAAAATGAAATGTACCAGGGTGCTTTGTGGAGATTTTTCTATGTGGTGGACGACATGAAATGGCGGTTTTGAATAATGTCCAAGCTGAAATGACTGCAGCCATTTTGTGTGCCTGCAGTCAGCCAGGGTCTGCAGGTGGGAGTGGACACAGGACAGCCTCCTGAGGAAGCCGCCGTGCCATCTGTCCACAGGCTGCATGAAGGGACTCCATTTTCAGGAGCATCTGAGCCCCTCCTCTTCCCTCACACCCAGGATGAACTTTCCTGCTTCTCACCTGGATCATAAAGTCTGAGCTTAGCTGGTACTCATGGTTGCAGCCTGCTCAACAGGGAGAAATAGCACACAGAGGGGACAGCCTTGCAGCCTGTTCAGCCCTCAGGTGGAGGGTCCTTAACTCAGGTCTGAGGCCTGTATGTGTGCAGAATTCTGTGATCATGTACACAGGAGCCTAGAGCCTAAATAAAGCAGCAGTTCTTTAAAAATATTTGGTAAGTCAATGAACACTTAGGTGAGAGTCTAAAGCCCTTATCTCTATAGCACCAGCCGGCTCCCCATCTCCTAATGTTGGACAGACACAGAGTGTCCACTGATGTGCTGGCTCTGGGCCAAGGTTGGAGCCTGCTGGTCCCCACCTACCCAGCAATGGCCTTCCTTTCAGCTCCTCATTCAACACCCAAAGGCATTCAAGGTTGGGCCTAGATCTCCCCTCCTTCTACGGTAGTCCCTTAACCATCCTGGAGAAGAATTCTGTACCTTTGGCACCCCAATGTAGTGCTAATTATCTGTCTGATTCATATGTCAATTAATCACCCAAGGCCTAAAGACATTGCCAGTGCTGGCTCTAACCGCCCTGTGACTCTCCACATCTATCTTCTCATCCTGGACTAATTTTCCAACTTGACCCAGGTTTGAGAGCAGAGGCTTGATGCGATAAACCTGTGTGTCCGCTTAGTGTCAGTAGGATTTCAATGAGCTCAACAGTCTGAGTCAGGGAAATGGTAAGCTGACAAGCAGGAGGTGGGTGGGAGCAGGTGAAGGTTCAACAACTCCAGATAGTCCTGAGGATACAGTCCAAGCCTCTTAGGGGGCTCGGAAAGCCCTTTATAAACTGGTCATCGAACATCTTGGCAGCCACATGTCTCCCCTCTGTAAGTTCTTGAAGCTGCAGCTATGCCGGCCACAGGCTGTATCTCCATTTGCAAGCCACCCCTTCCCTCTTCTCTACATGGCACCCACCTCTGAGTTAACCTCAGGACCCAACTCAGGTGTCAGTTCAGCACCTATGAAACCACCGGTGGGTCCCCAGAGCCACTAGTCCTCTCCTCAAGGTCTGAGCTCGGGCTGCTGCCTAGACAGCCCCTTCCCCCCGGCTTGCTCATCAGTAAAGCCCAAGACATGTCAGACCTGAGTCCACATCCACTGGGGCCTGGGTCTCATTTATGTCCATCTCTGGACGCCCAGTGTAGGAGCTGGCACAGGAGGGTGCAAAATGACTGCGAGTGGGCAAAACTCCTAAAGGACTGTACTCCAAGTTATCTTATCTTTGTGGTTGGCCTTCTGGGCTGTCCAGCTCCACCCTCCTCAGGACTGGAGCCCTGTACCTCTCACACCACAGAGACACGGAGGCCGAGACATGGAGGCCAAGGCACTCTGCTCCCTCACCCCGGGGGAGATGGCCAGCTTGTCAAACAACAGCTGTCCAGGGTGACAGCAGCTTGTCACTGTGTGACAAGGGCAAGTGGGAGAAAGGACAATAAGGCCCTGGGGGCCTGAGGCCCAGGAGGAGACCCTGCTAAGGGGCAGAGGGCTCTGGGATGGGATGGGGATAAACAAGAGTGACGCTTCTTCCTGGCTTGTGGTACCCACTGTGTCCAACAGAGCAAGCAGAGGCAGAGGCAAGACAGCCTGTGTGACAGGCACTCACTGCATTCTGCTGTGGTGGAGCTGCTTTCTCTTGTAAAGTGCCGCCGCGCCCAACTGCCTGCTTGTAAAGGGGAGCACGATGGAGATTTACAGCATTCCTGTTGCTCTGAGCTCTGAGTTATAATTCCAAGGCACCAGTGGCCGGGAGCAGGCAGCTCAGAGGGAGGAGGGAGGGAAGCACTAGGGCCAGGGCCCCAACACAGTACTGAGCTGGACCACTATCCTGCTGGCCTGGGATTCCTGACCACCAAGGGCTCCATAAACGGCAAACTTCCCAAAACCGCCAGCGCCCCAGAGACTCACAACCTCCCCCACCACCCTCAGGGACAGATATATGGTCTCTGCATTGCCTGTTTTCAAATCCAAGAAAGCACATGTTTCAGTGGTCTCAAAATCCTATTTTGTTTATTTAAAGACAGGGTCTGGCTCTGTCACCCAGGCTGGAGTGCTGTGGCACGGTCTCAGCTCACTGCAACCTCCACCTCCTGGGCTCAAGCAATCCTCCTGCCTCAGCCTCCTGAATAGCTGAGACTACAGGCACATGCCACCACACCCAGCTAATTTTTGTATTTTTAGTAGAGACGGGGTTTCGCCATGTTGCCTAGGTTGGCCTCCAACTCCTGAGCTCAAGCTATGCACCCTCCTTGGCCTCCCAAAGTGCTAGGATTACAGGTGTGAGCTGCCCCGCCTGTCCTCGAAATCCTATTTTGAATGCTTATTTTTCAGGGACAAACAGGAAATTCAACAGTCCAATGGTTAATATATTTGCAGCCATTAAACTGACTTCAAAGGCAAGGATGAAATGGGAGCATAGGAAAGGCCCATTTTTCATCCAGTTTCAACCAGCTCTTCCCAAGAGTCAAGCTCTGTGCTGGGCTCTGGGGAACCCACTGTGAGTCACTCAGGCCCTGCCCAGGCTGCTGGAGGAACTCAACAGCAGGGCAGAACAAGAGGGAGGAATTCCCTGTGGGATCACAGAGCCCTGGGGAGTCCCTCAGTGAAGAGGACAGTGAGTGTTTACACATGAAACAAGTGGGTGCTGGGGCGCTGCCGGGCCCTGGGAACCCTCTAGGGTGTGGGGTTTGAAGAAGGCCTGGAAAGTCTGGGCTCAGATCTGTGGAACCCAGTGGAGATCTCTGAGCAGGAAAGTAACATGATCCAGCCAGGCCTGGGAAACTCATCAGGGGACAGTGAGGAGGGATCTGGGAAGCGCTGAGCCCAGCAGGCGAGCTGATCTCACGCTGTTCTCAAACCTCCTAGCTTCTCTCCTCCCTGAGGTGTTCCTCCTGCAAGGAGAGAGCCTGCTGCAGACTCGGGGTGACCAGGAGCTCAAATGGCTGCTCCACTTTATTCCAATGATGCATGTGCAAAAATGACAGCTGTTTAAAATACACTGAAAAAAAATTATTTAAAGGTATATATGCAACAATTAGGTCCAATTCGGAAGTAGGCTTCTATGGAAAGACACGCCCTAGGGAGGCTAGTGTGACTTTAGCTCACACACAGGTTTCCGGAGTGCTGAGTGGAAGCTGCTGACACCAGGCGCCACATCCTGAGTGGAGGTCTGATGGAGACTGGGGACAAACAAAGGCAGCCAAGGCAGCAGCCCAACCACCAGCAGCACCTGGGGGGCTTCTGTGTTCTGGGAGATTGTGTCCCTGTGTGCATCCAGCTTGTCTTTGTGTGACCGTCGCCACTACCAGGGCAGGTTAGCACTAAAGTCACCTCAGGATCTGGTTGAAGCCTTGACTTCAGAGATGGAGAAACTGAGGCAATGCCTTGTCTGAGCTCAAACCAGGTGTCAGAGGAGCTGGGATTCATTTCTGCAGCCTCCAGCTCATGACTCTTTCCACTAGCCACCCCACGCCCTCTACCCCCGCCCTGTTCTATTGGCCATTCAGAGATTTACAAGATTCCCGTAAGAATCACAGCGTTGTGAAGGCTGACAAGAAGAGCCACGAGGCTGGGGCGCCACACCTGAGTGAGTGGTTTCCACTCCTTTCCATAGGCCCAGGGCTGGGCCCTCAGGACTTGCACAGGTAGCTTCAAAGAGACAACAGAATGGATGTCCATCCCTCCCGCAGGCAGTGGAGAGAGAAGAGAGAGGGAGGGAGAAGTCAGGAAGCACTGCTGCTGCTGGCAGACCAGGCCAGGCCAGGCCACAGCTTGAAGAACTGAAGGAGACCCCAGGCCTGAGCCCTTTGCTAAAGCAGGGACTCTCTAACCATGGGACCATCTGTTCTAGAGCCATGGAGCCATGTACTACAGTGCAGGTTCCTGGGCTTCAGTGAGAGCCTCTACAGGATGGGGCCTGGGAATCTGCATTTTCACCACTGCCCACCACCTTGCCCTTGTTTCCCCATGCTGACCATGGTACCAACTGACCCTGGAAGGCCCTGCACTCATGGATCTTCAGGGCAGCCTGCCCTTCACCTTGACCCAGTGTGGTGAGCAGCGCCCGGGGGCGGGGGGCATTCTACCGAGCCTCCCATCCTCTGCACTGTGTGCTGATTCCCCGGTGGCGCTGTTCCGAGGCCGGGTGGGCTGATTCTGTCTGCAACACTGGGCTAACTTGTATAGTCCATTGGGGAATGCACTGTCATTTGGCCTCCTAAGTCTTTGGGGGCTGCCCCTCAATTCAGTCCTATAAAGTGCATGGCACTTGGCCCTCAGAAGCCCCTCAAGGCTGAGGGGCTTTATTTGCCACATAGGAGCCCCAGAGTGAGTTGGGGTTGAGGGATCTCACAAAATGAACCAAAATACTGCCCTGCAGGTGCCAAAGCCTGGCTTATAGTCAGGGTGCTGGCAGGGTGCTTTAGTCCTGGTTTCCTGTGTGACTTTGGGAAACTCCCTTAGCCTCTCTGAGACCTCATCTCACCATCTATACAACGGAGGTAGCACCACGTGTCCTGCCTGCCTCGCCAGGGTGGTGTGAGAATCAAATGAGCAGGGATGTGCTTGGTATGTAAACGCAGGGGTTACTGTTACATGGCTTTTTGCTCTTCCTTTTTTCTTTATTTTAAGCATCAGGGAAAAGTTTGTTCTTTTTTTTCCATTTCAGAGATCAAGTCAACTCAGAGGTATATGGACATTCTTTTTCAGCAGCAGGCAAGAAAGCACTTGCATGGCTGATACCTGGCTTGCCCCTTTCTCCTCTGAAAGGTAGGGGTCCTTAGGTAGGCAACTCTGAATGGCTCTTTGGTAATCCCAAAATCTCAAGTGAGCCTGTGTGTTTACATCAGTACTTACAAAGGGAGACGGAACCACCCTTGTCAGGAGAGGAGATAATCGTCAAGCACATCTTCCTGGCAAAGGCACCATCGTGTAATTAAAGACGATAATTACAGCTCCATGGCTAGTGTCAAACCCAGGGCTCTTTCCAGACACAATTATGCCTTTCCTCACCCCTGAATGTGAAGACATGCAAGGCTTTTTGTGGGCTGGGGAGAGCCTGGCCAGTTCTGTCCTTCAGCCAAAGACGGCTTCTCCAGGCCAAGCCCTTTGGACGCTTTGACCTGGAAGCCACGTCCAGGCGCGTTGGGTTGGACACTCTCCAAGCTAGGTCTTCTGTGGTCCTGCCTCGCTGCATGGTGAGACCAGGTGCCAGGGACACTGAGGCACAAGCAGCCTCTTAGAGTGGGAGGATACTGGCTGGCCCCAGAGGGTGAGGGTTAGTTCCCTTGGGGGCCACATCCTCGCCGGCAGAAAGGCTCTCTCCCAGCATCTACCATGGAGTTAGAAACAATGACTCGAGCGCTTGGCAGTTCACCTACACTTACCCGCTGAGACCTCTGCAGATAACAGCCCAAAGGATATGAAGAGGAGAGAAGAGAAAAGGCCATGTGCATCTTCCCCATAAGCTCCAGAGGGCAGGAGTGGTGGTGAGTGACTTCCATCCACCCTGATCCCACCTCACAGCACCCGGCTCTGCACACAGACTCTTTTTAATGGAAGGGAGAGGAAGGGGATGGGGACTGATGTGATACAGCAAACAGACCCTAGCTCAAGCCCTGGCACTACTGCTGGCTGACCCTGGATGGGTCACTTCGATTCTCTGGTTTTCAGTTTGTCTATCTTAAGAAAAGGATAGCAAGGACTGCCTCCAGGGTTGTTCTGAGGATGAAATGAGATATGGGTAGTCAGCAACAAGAGAAATAAATATAAATGGTGATAGCAATAACCCCACACATATAACTGAAGGCCAAGGTCTTGGAAGAAATAAGAGCAATGCCAACACTCTGACAATATTAATTAGAAATTTCCACAAAGCCACAAATGACCTGAAACAAAGTTGTTTTCCTCCTAGATGCTTAAACAGAGAGGTGGAAAAGCCATCACTCCCTGCAGAGGACCTAGAGGCAGAGCAAATGACTGACCTGCACAGGGTTCCTACAGGAGAAGGCAGGGCAGGAGGCCTTGCTTTGCAAGAGCACTACCGAACCACGTGAACCACATAAGAAGGCACCCTAGTGACTGCAAGGGGCCCTGAGCTAGGACTTCAGCTCAGGCCACCATTCAGGGGACAGTTGTGAGAACCCTCCTCCCGCACCCTCCTTACCCTAGCCCCACTACCATCTGTCTAGTCCCCCAACCTAGCTTGGCTCTAAAATTCTCACTCTATGAAGGAAGATTTTCAGAGAGAGGAAAGGTTCTAATACCCGAGTTCAAGCTTTTCCAACAACATCACATACAGTTCAGTTAAAAAGTGAGCTAAAACCAGACTGTGAATTTTAACTGCAGTACTAGTTCCTGCAGATCCAGGACCCTGCATCAAGTTCCCTGGGGTGGAGACCGTGAGTTTTAAGATCCACCCTGTCTCACCCCAAGAAATCATACATTTCTGCAAATTTGGGAGCCAGGTCCAGGGCACAGAACTGGGGCCCAAAAGGCAGCCAGAAACTTTTTATTGGTATGGAGCCTTGGGAATTTACAACAAATCTTGGTCCAGATGAAAATTAGTTTCAAGTCTAGGGGGTAAACAGGCTGAGACTATTAATAAGGACCAAGCCCTTCCTCCTAATTTCTGGGTGTAAATTAGACAATAATTAAAAATATTGTCTAGTTTCCTCTGAGGATCAGCTGGAGGACAGCTCACTTTGCATGGCAGCCTGGGCTGAGATGGAGATGAGAGTGACAGCGGGGCAGGGATGGGAGAGCTAAAAGCCTAGGGACCTGCCCCAGGTGGGTGCTTTTCACAATTGTGAGTCCCCTTCAGCTAAACACGTGACCTCCTTGGGTTCTGTCCTAGGCTAGAGACTCCACTTCCTTCCAACTCCATCCTTAAATCCTGGGGCTAGGCTATGCCCCTCGATGCACCTGCTTCCACCACCCTTCCCACCCAGTCCTAACCAACATCCACCCCTAACCAAGCAGAATGGGCCACACCTGCCCCATGGCCCCCAGTCCCACGAGGGCAGGGTTCTACACCTACATGTGACAGCAGTCATAAGCCACATCCCGGTGGACAGCCCTCCTGAGGGGAGGGCCAAGGTGGGCTCCACCTCCCAGCCCCTGTGCTCGCTGCAGTGCCCGGAACAGCAGGGCTTCTTCCATGGACGCTCCACAAAGACTCTCTTGCGCTTCACCCTGAAGGGCAAGACAGGAGCATGAGGCCGGGTTGCCCCTGCTCTATCTTACCCAGGTCTGACACTGTCCCAGCTGTACTACTATGTCCCTCAGTGGCCACCAAAGCAGGCCACTCAGTGGCTCAGCACTAACCCTTCCCCCAGCAAAGACTCACTCAGCAGAAGCAGTTCTCCATAAGGTAAAGGGACATAGCACAGAAACGGAAGCAAATCCTAGAAGAGGTCAAGGAAGGGAGGATGCTGAAGCCCACCTGCTGGTTCCCAATTGTGTGGGGTGGTGAGGCTACTGCTTGGGGCCTCCTGGCTCCAGGCCTCTGCCTCTGTTACTGGGGAGGGCACGAGCTGGCCCGGGGGATCCATCTCAGGACCATGTACTTCCCTCAGCCCAGGGTCCATCTGGCCCATTGACCACCTGCCCTGCTCCTTCCTGGACTTTGGAACACAACTCCCAGGCCCCCAGCCGTCGTGGAAGCCTCTGCTCCAGTTTCCTCACTGGCAAATGGAAACAACCCAGGCGCTCCCTCCCTGGGCCTCAGGGAGGTTTAGGAGAGATGCTGTGAAGGGCATGAGAGCACGGGGCTTCAATAAACACCACCTGAGCAGAAAACTGAACGCCAACTGGCTTGGTTCTGCCTTGAGTCACAGGCACCTGGGGAAAGCAGCAGGTCAGGGAGCCTAAAGCGTGCAGAGGCTTCTGGGGAAGGTGAACCTGAGCTGCTGGGGGCTGCGTGGGACTTGGAAGGGAAGGGCCGCGGTGGAACGGAGTGAATAAAGATCTGCTGAGGAGGTGGGCGCCCCCCAGTCCGCCCCCCAGCCCACCCCCCAGGGCTCTGCTGGCAAAGGTGGGGGGACCAGGCGAGAGGTGTTCTGAATTGGGCAGCAAGAGGCTAGAGCTGAAGGCAGGCATGATGATGGCTGTTCACTTCAGGAAGTTGAGGACTCCAGAACCCAGCCCGAGGGGCAGAGGGTGGGGAAGGGGCACCCAGGGGCCAAGACAGGCCCACTAGGGCAGCACAAAGACTCAGAAGGCCCCCAACCTGGTGAGGAGTTGCCAGAGAGGGTGGCTTCACGGAGGGCTGTGTGGCTGGGGGTGTGGGCACATGAGTGCATGTGCCAGTGTCCACACAGAGACTTGAGGCTTAGCAGATGGGAGGGAACAGGGCCACAGGCCAGCAGGTGAGAGACCAGCTGGGGTGCCGGAGACAGGATACATGCTGCCCCATCGGCCAGGGCAGAGGTGAGCCAGCCCAGCAGGCATGAGACCCAGTTCTGGGAGCTGAGAGCTTTGTGGGGGACATTTACTCACCATGTACACACACCGCTCCCCCCAAAACCGGCAAGTTCTGGATGAGGGGACATTCTTCACCAGAAAGTTCCAGGCCAAAACCTCAAACACATGGCACCCACAGTCTGAGCGCAAGACACCCCAGCCCCGGCCTGTCCTGCCATCCTGCCCTCCAGGGGCTCCCAGTCTAGCAGATATATCACAGTGGACACGGTGAGGGCTGTGTCGGCATATGGACAGAATGGGGTGACGGGGGCAGTAAGAACAGAGAGGCCCAAAAGCTGAGGCTTAGGCTTGGGAGATGACCCCTCGTTTGGTGCTTTTTTTTTTTTTTTTAGGTAGCCAGGTACAATTACACGCCTATACCCTGAAAGGGAGAGTGAAGAGGCAGCACTTTATTTTTCCTTCCGTTCAGCTGCCTGTTTTGGAAAAGGACCACAGCCAGCCCTCACTAACCACAGGAACACACATGGGCCAAGCTGGCTGAAAGGGAGAAGGCGGGACTCTCCAAGAGGTGGGGAAGATCACCGAACCCGAGGCACCGGCTACACTGCCGCCACCGAGGCAGGACTCAGACCTGCTGTTACTCAGTATCCCTCCCTTGCATCACCAGGCAGTGACCCCTGCAGGGAGAAGGGGCCAGAAGTCCTGTCAGCCACGACGACTCGGCTTTCTCATCTGCAAAATGGAAATCACCTCACCGGCTTCCTCTCAGAGCCTTAGGGAGATTCCTGGTATCATCTATAAAAGGTAACCTTTAAACACAGACTTCTGTCATCTCTTCTGTCATCTCTAAGTTTCCAGAAAGGCAGCCTGAGTCCTACTTAGAGGAGAGCACTAATTAATTAGTCAAATAATAGGGTGTGGGGCAAATCACGGAATCTCCTCCTTCAGGCTTCTGAAAGGCAGGAACTGTGGCCGGCCGTCTCCTTGGCCACTCCCTGCACACTACTCCTCTCCCCAGACCAGAAACACAATCCAGGACTTCTCACGGTGGCCCCCAGGCCCCTGGAATAGTTTGGGGCCCTCCTCTGATCTGACTCCAGCACCTTCCGTCACACATGAATGCATTCAATCTCTCCCAAGCACCCAGCTGGCTGCTCCCACCTCAAAGGTGACCACATCTCAACTCTGACTCCTCCCCAGGAACCTTCCTTCCCTTCTCTGATAGGACAGGCCCCATCAGGTGACTGACTTTCCCATCCACCCACTAACGGAGGACCCCACTGGTGCTGTCATCCCACCCTCTCCTCTCCCTTCCACACAGCACCCACTGGCTGGTGGGCCTGTCCACCACACCTACCCTGACCCCACAGCCCCTGGCCTGGCCTAGATGATTGCTATAGCCTCGGAACTGCAGAACCTGTCTCCCTGCCTCTTGCTAGGCGCTGCAAGATTCCATCCACACTCCCGGGCAGGCCTGCTTTCCTAAATGACTTCCTAATCGTGCCACACCCCTGCAGTGTGGGTTTCCGCACGGTTTCCACACCCTGTCCAGCATGCAAGGAGCTGGGCGGGTGTAGGATGCAGGAGCTTTGCTGCGGATTAACCTGAGTCTCCCTGAGCCTATTTCAGGACAGGTATCTCCATCAGTTTCTGCACTTTCAGATCTTTTAATGTCTCTCTGGGATGCTGAAATGCAAGGCTGAGGCAGGCCTGGGGAGGTGAACGCCTCCGTTTCACAGTCTTGTTCCTGTATTTCTACCTTGGGTAAAATGCACACTTCTCTCACAGCTGCCAGGAAAGACGAGGAGTTAGGGCTGTGTTCCGAGGGGCCTGGGCCCTCGCTGCCAAACGCTCAACAGGACTGCAATCTGTTTGCTGGGCTCTCACACCTATGAGGCTTAGCGCCAGCAGCACAGGAAAAACCCATGGCAACCCTCAGGGCCCGTGCTCCTCCTCTACTGGGGCCAAGGACAGAGGAACACACCTGCCAGTCACTGGGCCACAGCTGTCCCCCTTATCCCCAGAAGACAGCACTGAGACCGTCCTTCCTACTGAAGGTGGCCCTGGCCCTGGGGACAAGTCTCCACTCAGCTCCTGACTTTGAGAAAGCCCCTGAATTCCAGCCTTCGATAACCTGGAGCCGCAGCGTCTAGGAAATGAGTTTCAGGGAATCATGGGTAGGCAATGCCACCTTGGTCCCTCACTCAACTGTTAACTCCATGAGAACAACTTTGTTTTGTTCATGGATAGACCCTGGAGCATAGAACAGTGCCAGCACTTGGCAGGCGCTCGCAAATAGCCACCCAGCAATGAATGAATGCACTGCGTTTTCCCCCTGACCCAGACCCTGTGACTTCAAGCAAGCAAGTCTCAGCAGAACGGGAGAGGCTGTTTATAGGGAGTATGTTTGTTTGTTTCCTTTTCTTTCATTTCTTCTCCATACAGACTTGCATTCCTATACTCAATCATTCAGTTGCTGAATATTTACTGGGCCCAGAAGAGAAATGAAGATGGGTGACGACCAGTCCCTTCCTTCACAGAGCTCTCGGCCCAGAGAGGGAAGGAGAAGAGGCAGAATCAGCTATCCCTACGCAGTCTGCCAGTTGCAGAAACAGAACTGCTCAGAACGCCTACTCAACTCCCACCCTGAGGCCAAGGCAGCTCCTCCCTGCCCACCTAGCAAGTGGCTAAACTCAGACTTTCCAGATCTGGCATCCTTTGGAGGAGGACAGGAGGTCCCTGGGCTCCTGAGGGGCACCCAGCACTCTGTGGACCAGCCCTGGTTTCTGGAGTGAATTAATGCACTCATTCATTCAACCAGTGTTTACTGACCACCTACTTTGTACCAGGTACTTCAGGTTCCAACAGGGAATAAAATCTATGTCTCTGCCCTTGTGAAGGCCACATCTCAGTAGTGGGACAGACAACAAACAAGGAAAATGTAAAAAAAAGTATGTAATAAGCTAAATAACGACAAGTGTTAAGGAACAACATCAGAGAAGTGGGGAAGGTGTGGAAATGTAAGATAAGTGGCCAGAAGGCCTCCCTGAGAAGGCCATTTTGAGACAGGACCTCAAGTGTGGCTTTGCTGGGATGCTGCCCTCTTTGTGCAGCACACTTTGGTCCCGGAGGCTGTACTACTCCTTCTTCTGTGCTCTCCAAGACCAGATTTCTCTCTCCAGTGTAGTTTTTCTTAGTTTGTTTTATGCTACAGACAGGTGGGCCCCTGTCCACCTTCCCCAAGTGACAGGAGCACCTGGAGGGCAAAGACCCTCAACCCACAGCGGGGGTGCTGCCAATGACTGTCTGCTTTCCTTGGCCTGTTCCAGGCCTGCTGCAACTTTCCTGAAAACCTGAATGTGCTCAGTGTCAGGGGTCAAAGACAAGAGGGGAGCAGGGGTGAGAGAACAGAAAGTGGCTCCTAGAGTGGGCCCGCAGGTCGCCATGGAAACCCAGGCTTCCCACTTCCCTCCCCGCCCACAGCTCTGTGGGTGAGCACCACTGGGCTGGGTGTGTGAGCCCTGTTGTTTCTTAAGAATAGGAAAGTCATCAGGTGACTAATACGAAATCTATTTACACTTGATGATCTCCTTCCTGTCCGATAGGTAAGTCATTCTGGTAAATGACAGACCAGCCAGGGAACTCTGCACAGTCCATGACCAAGCCTGCTATCTACCAGGCAGGAGGATGTGACAACAGATTTCACAACATTTCAAAACAAGGCCCAGGAGCTCCAGGCTGGAAATCAGGAGACTTGCCCCGTGGCTTGCTGCTGTGTGAACTTGGCTAGTGCACACCCCTCTCTGGACCTCGGGCAGGAAGCCTACATGGGGCGAGAAGCACTGCTCCTCAAGGACCGTTCCATCCTGCCATCATCCAGCTGGGGCCTAGATGATTGCTGGGGGAGAGCTGTGACCACCAGGCCAGGTTGAAGCCTGTGGTGACTTGGTGGGGAGGGCAGGCGAGGGAGGAGCTTGAGGCCTGCAGAGGATGAGAGGCAGCAGGACAGAAGGAAATGAGGGGGCTCAGGGTACAGGCTTTGGGGAACAGAGCTGTGCAGGGAGGCAAGTGTGTAGACATCCTGGGAGCAGAGTCCACGGCACTGCAGAGCTGGGGCTGGGAAGGGCCTGGACTCAGGACCCAGACAGAAGGCTCTTTGCTTTCCCAGCTGTCAGAGGAACAGTGCTGCCTGGAACCAGGGGTCAGGGCTGATGGCAAACATGAGAGGAAGGCTGAAGTCTCGGGCAGGGTGGCCAGAGACGGCTTCTCTGACACCCAGGCAAGACTCACAGACTCCTTTTTCTGAGAAGCATTTGCCGGTCTCCGGGAGAGTTCATTCCAGAATGAGAGAACAGGAGTCCTAGGAAGGGCCTCTAGAGCTGGCTGTCCAGAATGGTGTCCTGTCTGTCCTGAGAGCAGAGATGGCAGCATGCATGCTTTTGGGAGGGGCTGAGGCTGGAGCCACGTGGAGGTGGCTGGGGGTGGGGCAGGACCCTCAGGACTGTTAGAACGAGGCCTGACAAGGGCAGCTGGAAAAGCCCAGTGTGGCCGCAGAGGCGGGTAACCTAAGGGTTTATGAAGTCATTCCAGATCCATGACCTCTAAGAATCCTCTTGACACCCTGTGAAGGAGGCAGAATCTGATTTTAGAGATGAGGGAACTGAAGCCCAGAGAAGAGAAGCAACCTGCCCAAGGACAGAGCCAGGGGCAGAGCCAAGCCCAGAACCTGTACTTCCTGCCTCCTTTCTCCTGAAACACAGAGGCCACAATTGGAACATTGTCTTTAACATGATAAACCCCATGATTCTTCCAGAGAGCATGTTGCCACTAGAAGAGGCCACACCAGAGGATGAGAAAATACAAAAGAACATCCCCTCTTGCCTTTAAAATCAGTGACTGGTTTCATCTGGACTGTGCCTACTAGCACACAGTTAAAAAGGGCAGAAGGTTAGTTGTAAGCAAGGAAAAACAGCCACGTCAGAGCAGGGGGGCTCTGTGTGAAACGACTTTAATTTCCTCTTATTAGGCTATAAAGTTGATTTAATAATAAAAACATGCTAAGGACTTTTTAATGTGTAATTGCTTACATATTAAAAATTATGTGAAAATGCTTTCAATTAAGGCTTAAGGATTCATCCTGTGAGATGACACTTTGAACAGTTTTATAAAGGATGCCAGAGGAAGGGTTAGTCACATCTAAAAAGGCGGCCTAAGTAACTAAATTTCCCAATTATTCCTCAGACCCTGTGGGGAACACGGGACAGATTTGAGAGCGTTTTAGCTGCAAGCAAGGGCTCCAGAAGGTGCTTCTTGATTCTGTTTTTGCTGCTTATTTAATCTGAAGCTCGGTATTCTCCTCTGTAAAATGGGGATGATGAACATCCCTATACCTCATAGGCGAGGATTAAGTGAACTAATCCATGGAGAGTACCTGGAGCAGTGCCTGGCACACAAGGAAGCCCTTTGCAAAAGCTAGTGACTGTCATGTTACCACAACTCCTTGGGTACCTCTAAGAATTCCTAGGGCTGAAGGCCCGTGGAGAGAAGATCTCAGGCACAAAAACACTCTGTGCCTTTAGGTTAACTTGGGCTTCCAGATCCCAGTCAATCTCTACATGCTCTTGCCCCATGAGATTTTCCTATCATTATCCTATCAAAAGCCTCATCTCCAACCATTCCTCTCTAGCAACAAGGGCCCACCTCTATGCCTTTCTCAAGCTCTCCCCTTGGCCTGGGATGCCTGACTCAGTGCTCATCACCACCACCTCCCACAACCCACTCTACTTGGATCACCCACATTGGAAGCCCTTGTTCCCTCCTCTGAACTCCTGGAGAGCCACATGCTCATCTCACTGACCACTCCAGGTCCATGCCTATCTGCTTTGTGGATGTTCCTGGGGGGCAGTGGTGGTATCTGCCCAGGTTACTCAGTCCAGTCTCCAACACAGCCTGGCCTGGAGCCCTTGCGATGACCGAGTGCACTGCAGAGGACCCAAGGACCACTTGCTCCAGCACTGGCAAGGGTGCAACCTACCTCCAGGTGGGCAGGCGATCCTACAGGGAATAACTAGAGAATTCAACAGCACAGTGTACCACAGGAAGGACAAACAGGCCCTCTGTCCTCCAATAACAACAATCTCATGCAAAATTTGTTTTCCACATGGGCATCAGGATCACAGGCCCTATTTTACCATGACACCATGGCCCTCAGTGGGCTAAGCACCCTGACCCATCCAGGCACCCAAGTTGGCCTGATCAGGGTCCTGCAGCCTTCGTGCTGCATCAGCAGGATTTCATATATCTGGGGACCTTAAGCCTGGGATCAAGACCCAGGGAAGAGGGAAAGAAGGGGCTGTGAAGCAGCCTGATCACTGGTTCAACAGGAAGCGTGGCCTGGGGATTCTAAATACAGAGACGCTGGGGCATGAAGGAAACCCACAAGCGCTCTGGTACTTTCTCTTTAAATTATACATGAGGAAACTGAGGCCCAGATGGGCAGCAGGCCATAGAAAAGTCCAAGACCAGAATTTGTTCTTGAGAGACAAGTCAAGGAAGATGAAAAGGGGAAACAGGACTGAACAATTAGCCAGGCCAGCACTGCGAAAGGAAGCTGCCAGCCCTACTCAGATCCCTCCTATTCAGAGTTGGTCTCAGGTGCTATCTTTGTGGGGCTGGTCCTGGGTGACTCATGACAGGCACTGTGCTTGAAAGGCACAGTGAATCATGGCATCCTGGGAGCTCACGGTTAATGCAGACCTCAGAAGTCGCTTGAGCCAGCCACCCATCTGAGACTCAACTCCCTTTCATGTCACTGCCCAACGCTGGTTGTCTTGCCTCTGCTTTGATACCTCTGGGGATAGGCAGTTCACTGGTTTACAAGACAGCTTCACATTTAATCAGTGGGTTTCTAAAAAAAATCTCAAAAGGATAACTTTTTTGAGCCTCAGTTTCCCTCTCTATAAAAAAAGAAAGCTTGGACCAGGTCACTAGCTCTCCAACTAGGTTCCACAGAGCTGCAGCGTTTAAGGAGACACCCCCAGCGATGCTGCTGGGCTGAGAGAGGCGATGGGGATGGCAAGTGAGGCCCAGACAACTGGGCTCAGAGGTTTGTGAAGGGCTGAGCATCCATCTTGGAAGCAGAACATACTTCCTGCAGGTGACGCAAACTGGAGCCTGTGGAGAGGATAAGCTGAGGCATTCAGAGGGCAGGGGTGAGAGGAGCCCCTGGGAGAAACAGGCACACTTCCTCAGGCCTTCCATCCTAGCTGTAGCCCACAAGGCGGGGCCAATCTCCCCACCAGCTGCTGAATGGAGCCAAGGGACACAGAGGACAAAGACTCGTCAGTGAATCACTGCCCAAGATGGCTGTGCTGGGGAATCTGAAAACCAAACTGCAGTGCACCAGGGCTGGAGAGGCCCTGGAAAGAAAGTCCCACATGATGGTTCAAACAGGCTAGGAAGTCAGCCCCACAACTGACTTACCAGCTGGGATGTCTTGGACTAGTTTTTAACCTCTCTGTGCCTTGGTTTCTCCACTGGTCAAGTGGGGCAGCCTATATTCCAAAGGGGAACGGTGAGGACCCAGTTAAGAACTGACATCAAGTGCTGTAAGCAAGTACTCGAGAGTTGTTACCAGCTGCCTCCCTGTTGTTGTTATCACTGGCCCATCATTCCATACATAAATATGGGGGCACACAACGTGCTGCCCATCGTCACACGGCCAGTTAGCAGCCCAAAGCAGCTAGAAGCACTAATGACTGCCTGCTCTGAGGCTACTGCTTTGTAGGGGAAAACTGAGGTCCCTGGGTCATTCACGTGGCAAATGACCATCCCAGATCTGTTTGACTGCCGCCC
Source organism: Theropithecus gelada (assembly GCF_003255815.1). NCBI lineage: Eukaryota > Metazoa > Chordata > Mammalia > Primates > Cercopithecidae > Theropithecus > Theropithecus gelada. Next base: position 44,215,095 of record NC_037683.1, on the reverse strand, counting down.
GGGCTCCTCCTGCACAGGTACGCCACCTGCGGCACACAGAGGGCACAGCCTTCCTGTCAACGTTTTGCTTACTTACTTAAGACACTGCTCTATAACTACAAGTTACATGCACACATACACATAAAATGTAATATCATCCAAAAAGGATCACTCTAAAAGGTTAAACTTTTTCCATGCCACTCCCACTCCACTGCCGTCACCAGCACCACCCTCTCTTCCCCCACCATCTCCCCTTCGAAGAGCTTCACGTCAGCTCTGCGAGCTTCCTGGAGCATCTACGCACTGATGGCTCATCCTAGCCCACATTCAGCCCTGCCATCAATCACTGGGGTGACGCCACAAAGAATTACACACAAATAATTTTGAGTCAAAGGCAGCTTCAGCAAGGATCATTATAACCAGAAAACACCCCTTTTAATAACCTATATTCTTAAAAAACAAGAATTGTGGGTAAACTAGGGCATAGCTGCCAAGCTAGGATGCAAACACAGAGCAGCATGTGCTAGAATGCTTCTTTGGAGAGAGAATGCATGAGGTCTTTAACAGGTTCTAAATCAAACTGCCTCAATCAAACTGCCCTGCGTTGGACCTAACCCCGTGGGGTGTGCCCTCATTAAAATGGCAAAGTCGGCCGGGTGCAGTGGCTCATGCCTGCAATCCTAGAATTTCAGGAGGCCATGGTGGGAGGATTGCTTTAGTCCAGACCAGCCTACATGAGTCCAGACCAACCAGACTCCATGCTGGGCACTTTGACATACACCCCCATTAAGCCTCATTATATCTCTTCATCATGAGGCTGAGGGAAACTGAGAGGTTCGGCTCCTTTCCTGGAGTTGCACCAATAGAAGTAAGTGGCTTGCTCTGAGTACAGAACATGGGACAGGGGCTGAGGTCCCATGGAGCCACAGGCAGGATGTTATAGGAGTCCAGACTCGGGAATGGAAGGAGGATGCGAGATGGCATCTGCTGGGAGCCCCGATCTCATGGAGGGTTTGCCCCTGCCTGGTGCCTTAGGAATGGAGCTGGAGTCCCCTACTGGGTGCTGCTGAAGACCTCAAAGGTGAGTAGTTGTTCATCTGGCTAAAAATGACCTGAGGAACTTTGGCTTCTTTTGAGACAGGGTCTTCCTCTGTTGCCCAGGTGGGAGTATAGTGGCAAAATCTTGGCTCACTGCAACCTTCGCCTCCCAGGCTCAAACAATCCTCCTGCCTCAGCCTCCCAAGTAGTTGAGACCACAGGCACGTGCCACCATGCCAGGCTAATTTTCTTGTAGTTTTAGTAGAGATGGGGTCTCTACTAATTCAAGAAGGAATCAGGAGAAGGTGCTCAAAGACAGGAATGCCAAAAAAACAAACAAAAACCAGACAAACAATAAGAGGGCCACAGTATCTGTACCCCAAGTCCCCGCATATACAGGGTACCAATTCGAGAGGCCTCCAAAGCCAGGGCAGCCCCAAACTTGCTCCCAGCCACCTTCCTGCACCCTGCAGCACAATGTGCTGATGTGTCGCTGCTCATGGCCCTGCCTGTGTGGGGTCACGGGGGCAGCCCACACAGCTGCTCTTCAGTGTCTGGCCTGCCCTCCTGAACCAGGAGAAGCCACAACAGGGGTTTCTCTTTTGCTTGTGACCTTCCCCCAATCCTGCCTACAAGATAACTGATGTCTGATAACCCTTCACTCCTTAAAGATGCTCCAAGTATTGTATTATTCCGGCTAAAATAGGCCCCCAGGATGCTGCGTACCCAGCCACATTCTTCTTGACTCCACATAATACCTTTGACAAGGTTTTGTCATCAAGGGCCAACAGGCAAACAGCCACTGGGGGAATGTCTCCATGCTTACTGTAACCCTGTCATGTAGACCAGGGTTCTTTATGCTGCTTCCAGCTCCAAAACAAAGATTTCTGGGTATGTGATCAGAAATAATTTTGTCTCTACTAGTAATCTGGTAAGCTCTCTCCTACTAAGCAATGAAAGCCAGGTGACCCAGCCTGCTTCCCTTTTTGCCCTGCCTACTAGGAAGCTCCAAGTAAAGTTTTATGTCTCAAATGCTACCTTTCTTCACTCAGAAATTGCTCATAGAACTACTTTTTCTCCCTCTTCTCCCCACTTACTTCTTGGCCCCTACCTCTGGTTAACTGTACGTGATATCCTTGTATTTGGACTATCATGGTGCCCTGCCAGTTTTTTTCCTAATATAGGTGAAACATAAGCAGGTCAACTGTGAGGAAGATTTAATACAGCATTGCCCCCACCTACCAACTTGAAAGCACACACCACGCCCCCACTGAGGCTGGCTGGGGACCACCCAGCAGTGCCCTCACTCCCTTTCTACCCCCTGACCCCAGCCGTGAGCCCCTGTGCTTCAGCTCCGCTTACCTGTCATGATCCTCTGTGCCTCATAGGGCTCCATGTAGCCAGCACTCTCCCCCTTTCCTGCTTTGCTCTTGAGATCATTCTTGGCATCAAAGGGATCTGAGTAGTCATCGGCTATGGTCACCTGCAGGGAGGAAGACGGCAGGTGTGAGTCCACCTTTGGCTTCTTTGTTTCACATCTCTTCACAGCTATGCTTTGGGCCTCAGCTAGATGAGCAAGGAGAGGCAGGGGAGGCAGGAACCAAAGCCGGTGCCCCGACTCAGGGAGCTCCACGTCTCACAGGGGTAAGGAATGGGACCCACGCTGGCAGGGTTCCACTGCGAGGAAGAGCCCTCTGGGCTCGTGCATGTCTGGCCGGCTCTGGGCACAGTGAGGTGAGAACAGAAGGGCATCTGAAACGCACACTAAGCATGGAGGTGAGAACCTGGAGGGCATCCTCAGGGAATGTGAGTTGCTTGGTTTAATGCAATGGAAGTGGAGGAAAAGTTGGAAACAAGATCACAGAAAGCCTAGAAATGCTGACAAGCCCCTGGTGCTGGCTGAGGCACAGAAGAGCTTGTCTAGAGATAATTGGCTCGGCGTTCCATTTCCCCAGACCTGGAACACAACCACGCCTTGGGTCATCAGACAACAATCTGGTGAGATCAATGTACTACAAAGATCACTGTGGCCACAGACAGGCCAAATAAAAACACAAAAGCAGCTCAAGGATCGACAGACAGCCAGGGCCAGAAAGGACACTGAAAGCAACAGACCCAAAGACCCCTCGACAACACATGGGTAAACTGAGGTCCAGCATGAGCAGAGGCTTGGCCAGATCTTCCACCTCCCAGGGCCCTGCCTGAGCTCCCCGCTTGTCTGTATTCCAGAACACAGCCCCTGCCTCTTCTCCCCAGAGAAAAATTCTACAACTCACAGATAAAGAGTGAGTCACCTGGGGGTCGGGGGGACTCCCATGAGAACCTTAGTATCTGGGATTCTAACACTTCAGAGACCACCGTTCCAAGTTTTCCCTGGAGAAGAGCAAAAATTCTCGATTGGAGGCTCCAATTAAACATGGCAAGTGTTCCTCCCTTTTTACTTCCTAACCTTAGGAGGGGCACAGAACCCACCGAATCCACGCCCCTCCTACTTAGCCCCGCTTCATCACAAACTTGCCCTGGGACTTCCCTCTTGCCCTCTTTGGTCACATATCTGGCAAAGGCCAAGCCCTCAGCTCCTCAGCCAGTGCCACCAGCTGCTTCTCTTGGGAGGGGTAGGTTAGCGTTCCTCTCAACCCTTGGGGTTACATGAATTGTTATTTAAATTGTGGGTTTAATTAGAAACCACAGGAGCCTGCTCTCTCTCTCTCAGCTTCTGGAATGTAAGGCATTTGAGGGGCCTGCAAACTCAGGGGAAGGGAAAATCCCCCTTTGTCTGCCTGGTAAATGGCAGCTTGTGGAAGCCGTACTGGCAGGGTGAGCGAGTGACCACCAGCTGCCAGGAATGTGATGCCCGAGAAGGGACAGCAGGCGGCAGCTATGTCCCTGGCAAGTGGCTGGAGGCCAACAGGAGGTTTAGCACACAGCGGTCACTGCTCCCCAAACAAGAGAAGGTCATCAGTGAAGACCAAAGCCCAGAGTGCCCAGCACTGGAGCATCTATGGCTCCCACTGCCCCTACTCCACCGCTTTCTCCGCGGCTGCGGCTCAGTCTCTGAGTCCCAGGGGGAACCCAGTGGGGGTGGCTTCCAGATGCTGACATTGTAATGGCAGCCTTTCTTGAGACTCACTGAGCTCAAATGACACCAGGCCAGGGAAAGAAGGGGTGGGAGAGAGCTAGGCCTTGCAATGTCTTTCATTTGCTATTTCTACTCTACCATTTGCAGAATACATTAGAGAAAATTATACACGTAAACTGCTGTCAAACAGAATGGTTCAAATGCTGGTCAGGTGCAGGGTTTTGTGTCTCAGAGTTCAAGGGGCCAGACATCCAAATGGAGAAAATGATGTAGCTGCTGCGGAGGACATCTAATTTCTCTTGTCCCAGACTTCCTCACTGTCTCTCTTCAACATGAACATGCTCCATCTATTCTGCAATAAGGAAGGGAAAAAATATTTCCTCTGCAAAACAAAATCATTTGGGGGGATTTGCTGGTGGGGTGGGAGGGGCAGGTGGGTTGCAGTCTCCATAGTAATCTAGAAATCGCCCTTCCAGCTCTCAGAAGTGCTCTGTAATTTGCAAACATAGAGGTTTGCAGGATATAAACCAAATCTTTGTTTGCCCTGGGACAGGAGTTCTGGAAGGCCTGTGATTCAGCAAGTACTACCTATATTTTCTAATGAAAATGAGATCTGAGCTCAGGCTGTCATAGAGCCGGAGCTGCCTGCTCCACTTACTTCCGTTTCAATAAGAATGTACAAATCCTAAAACCAGGAAAAGCCCCTGGTCTCTGCTGACATATGGTTCCAGTTATACCTGCTGACAGTTGAAAATCCTTCCATTAAAAAAAAAAAAAAAAAAAAAAAGTCTAGAATTCTGTTAGTTTAAGAAGCAAATCGGAAAGTTCCTAAAATGTATATTTAATCAATTTGCTTTTGAACTTCAAAGTGAGGTTGGTGGAGGGAAAGAAATTTGAGGTTTGAGCAACCTGAAACCTGGCAAACACTACACTGAACTGTCTGAGCTTTCGCAAAATCATGTCCTAGTTTTGGGAATAAAAATTCAACCAGGTGTTAGGAGAGTTGAGCAGGCAGTCAACCAGAATGCCCTGTGAAGTACCACAGGCCCCAGCCACCAGGACTGGGCAGTATGACCACTGTCCACGCTGCCCAGGGCTCACCACCAGTCCAGATGGCCCGGCAGAAGGTTTGTGTGAAGGGTGCTGCTTTTTTGAGCTAAAAGAAAGGGAATGAGTTTTCTCCAGATGTGGGGTTGGATTTCTGATGGGATTGCTTTTGCTTTGCTTTAAAAACTTCCCAGTTAGCGGACAACTCCTGTATATGTAACTGAACAATTCAACCAAAAGGCAGCCAGCCGGGACTCCTCTGCGGGTCAGGCCACCTGGGTCCACAAGAAGCTTTCCTTTGATTTTAGTCTCAGATTGGCAGAGACCTGGCAGCCACAGAGGCAGAGCTGAGCAGTAGCAGAAAAAAAGGCTGCAGAGTGCGACTGCTTAGCCAGTGAGCCACGTCTTCTTTTGTTTGCTTGGCCTCTTGGGAAGAGTGCGAAACCCCTGGCAAGCATCTTTCTTGCTTTCAGACAAAACTACAGACCCCAGGTCAGCCCAAAGCCCCTAAAGGGCTTCCATAAGTTTGTCCTCCTGGAGACCTGATCTAGTCTCCCCTTGTTTTCCACAGGGCCCACTGCAGCCCAGAGGGCAGGGCGTTGTCATAGTCACCTAGCAAACCAGCAGTGGCCTGGGGATGGCCTCTTCATGCCTCCTCTCTGGAACGCACACACTGCTGGGGCCCCTGTGTTTTTATCTTAGGAACTTCACTTTGTGATAGGAAGTAGTCTGCAGCTGTTCATCCCCAAAGGAAAGGACTAGAGGAAGGTGGGTGTTGCCCCTTGGTCACACTTCCCTATGGACTGGTGAGAGTTTTAGTTTCTTTTGTGGGACAGCTGCACTTGTGAGCAGAATTAGGTCCTCTCCACATGCTTTCAGGGGAAATATTCTTTGGTGGAGACACTTACAAGGGTAACTTTGGGCAGAATCCATTAAAATCCCCAAATGCACCTAGTTTGACCCAGCAATTTTACTTCTCAGTATTTATTCCCAAATGTGCACAAGGGTCCATGGGCAAGGATGCTGCCTGAAGTAATAATGAGAAACGACCCGAAACTATTACATCCATCAATAGGGGAACCGCTAAATACATTGTGCTATTTCCATACGATGTAACATTATGCAGCAGGCTGAAAAAAAAAAAAAGCAGTTGCTCTGTGTGAGCTGGCATAGCACTCCATGACATAGCTCTGAATGGAAAGCAAGCAAGCTGTAGAATAACTACAACATGATACCTACTTATGAAAAACAAAACAGAAACCTGTATCTCTATTAAGTTAAAGAAAGGGTCTGGGAGATGCACACTCCAAACTGACCCCTCTTTGGGGAGGAGGGAAGGACTTGGAATGGGGTGCTTAGGGGAAGTCAAAAGAGACCTACTTCTCTGTAATGCTAAAACATTTTCAAACAAGGAGAACCTATTCATGTACTATATGCAAAACTAAACTTGCTTAAAAGCACTCCTCTTCCACAGGCTATTTTTGGTACAGTAGACAGACAGTTTCCCAAACTTGCCTGAAGGCAGGAATGGCTTGGAACGCTTGTTAAGGAAACAGATTCCTAGCTCCAATAATCTGTATTTTAACAAGCAAGCCAGGTGATCCTTATCAGGAAAGCTTGGGAAACAATAAGCTAGAGCTAGCACCCTTCCCCACCAGTCTAGAGGCAAGCCTCCGGATATTACTCTGGAATTTCACTTTTCCCAGGTATTGCTCAGCCCTGTTCACTGAAGTGAAGCAAGAAGTTTGTGCTAACTGCAGCTCTTTTGCTTTCTTCCCTGGGGGTCAACTGGAGAAAGAGAGGACCCAACGTGCCATCTCCAGGATCTAAGACGTGGAGGAAATGGCAACCTCTCTGCAATCATGTGGGCTGGCTCCAGATTGAGCAATTCGGCCTGTGCAGGGGGAGAGGGCTACCAAAATCTCACAAATCACCACTAAAGAACTTAGTCATGTAACCAAACATCATCTGTTCCCCAATAACCTATGGAAATAAAAATTTAAACAAATGAAAAAAAAAGACTTCTGCCCTGCCACCACCCCGAAAGGGAGGGGGTGAGGGGGTGGCCCAACAGGGATCCTAGCCCTGAGGGTGTGCAAGGCAAGGCTCTCTGTTTGAAACCCATAGCAGCTTTCAGGCCAAGGCCACTTTACTCTCAGCAAACTCACTCCAGGAAGATCACCTGGCTCCAAGAAGGGCTGGTGGCACTGCCAAGAGGAGCCACTGCAGAAATGCAAAGGGAATCTCTGCTGAAATTGTTCAAACCTGCTAAAAAGAATGATGAGGCATGGCCAGGCGTGGTGGCTCACACCTGTAATCCCAGCATTTTGGGAGGCCAAGGCAGGCAGATCACCTGAGGTCAGGAGTTCAAGACCAGCCTGACCAACATGGAGAAACCCCGTCTCTCCTAAAAACACAAAAAAATTAGCTGGGCCTGGTGGTGCATGCCTATAATCCCAGCTACTTGGGAGGCTGAGGCAGGAGAATCACTTGAACCCAGGAGGTAGAGGTTGTGGCGAGCCTGGGCAGTAAGAGCGAAACTCTGTCTCAAAAAAAAAAAAAAAGAAAGAAAGAAAGATGAGGCCAGGCATGGTGGCTCATACCTGTAGTCCCAGCACTCTGGGAGGTCGAGGTGGGCAGATAACCTGAGGTCAGGAGTTCGAGACCAAGCCTGGCCAACATATAGTGAAACCCCATCTCTACTAACAAATACAAAAATTAGCTAGGCATGGTGGCACATGCCTGCAGTCCCAGCTACTTGGGAAGCTGAGGCAGAAGAATTGCTTGAACCCGGGAGATGGAGGTTGCAGTGAGCTGAGATCATGCCACTGCACTCCAGCCTGGGTGACACAGCAAGACTCTATCTCAAAAGAAGAAAAAAAAAAAAAAAAAAGAATGGTGAGAGAGGCAGACAGGCTGCCATCTTCCAGGATTGGGTGGCCCACATTGTCCCTACTGCCCCATGGTCACCCTTAAGTGCCCTGCTGTCTGTGGGACAGCACAGGCCTGTGTCACAAATCACACCACATTTTTAGCCAGCTGAATAATGAGTGTTGAATTACGATGCAGTCAGCACGTCACGTCTGTGCACCCACTACCTTGCTAAGGCAAAGGAGAGAGTGTCTTGCTGGCCGAAGGGTCTCTGTGCTGCTCTCCTCTCCCCGGAAAGTGAGGGGGCAGCACCCCACAAGGCCCCTGATTCTTGCCAGGCCCATGACTTTTGCTCTACTCCAAAGCAAACCGCATATGAATGCACTTGAGAATGTTCTCAATGTTCCCAGACCATTTTCTCAATGATTCACCTTTAAGACTCTACATTAATTTCCTTAACAGTTTGGGGGCCACTAATCTCTTAGAGAATGTGATCATTGATGAAGTTGTGCCTCCCCTCATCACATTACATACACCCACAGAGTGTTGTTGGGCACATCACAGGAAGGTCATGAAGCAAGCCCCCCTGCCTAGGGCCACAGTAAGGAACAGTGCAAATAAGACACTCTCTCCTTTGCCTTAGCAAGGCGGCAGGTGCGCAGACATGACGTGCTGACTGCATCGTAATTCAACACTCATTATTCACCTGGCTAAAAATGCGGTGTGGTGTTTGACACAAACCTGTCATTGGCTGTGTGAGGGTCACTGAGAGACGGCCTGGGGCTCTTTGTCTTGGCTTACCAGGAGCCCTGGCCCTCTCCCCAGCTCTGGGGATCAGGAGGGCTCCTTGAAGGTGGGGACGTGAGGCGGCAGCAGCAGCACAAGTGCCTCTGTCTCCCCTCCGAGGCCTAAAGTCCCAGTCCTCCTTTGGGACCCCCCACCATAACACAGGCCCTGGTGGGCCTGATGTCCACAGGATGGAGGCTCTGTTGCCATGCCAACAAAGATGACATTAAAGAAACAGAGATTTGGGGGTCTGGAGAGGGCTTCAAATAATGATGAGTCTGCTCAGAGAAGAGACAGTGGACAGATGTTCTGTGCAGCCAGGTGATTCAGGAAGGACACTGACGGCCAATAAAGGAACACGCTGCCTGGGAAAGGCAGTTCCTGCTGCTTGGGGTGTCCAAACAGAGGCTCTAAGATGGGCTTCTGTTTTGGGGGGAAGGTCAGCTGACTGGTTGCCACACTCAGTATCTTTCTAGTGCACACACAGTGCAGAGCCCAGACTCAACTTGGACGTAGAGGTCTGAGCTGCCCCAAGCAGAACCCTGGCTTTAAGGACTTGCTAAGTGGGTGGCTGTTTGCAGAACCCCTACCATGGCCGAGGCAGGCAGCATTTCCAAAGCCCCAAGGCTGACCAGTGGCAGCTGGGCAGCAGCAGCTGCCCGAGGCTATGTAAATACACAGAAAGGCAGGTGGCAGTGCAGAAAGGATGTGGCCAGGCAGGGACAGTCCAGGCGAGTGAAACTCTGGAACTGGCTCTGCTACACCCTTGCTGGGTAACTCCGGGCAACCTGTTTTCTCTGAGTTTCGGCAGGTCACCTGTGAAGTGGAGCAGGGTGGTTTGCCTTCTCAGCTTCACATAAACGTTGTAAGGAGCAAATAATCAGATGATTCAAGATGTGTCAGTGATTTACAAAGAAAAGGCCATGTCCTTGTTACACAGCAGGTGGCACCTCCAGGACGAAGGCAAGTACAGTGAGGGGCAAAAGCACCTTGAGGCAGGGTCTCTCCCACGAGAAGATGAAAATCTGGTAGGGAAGACAAGACAAAGACATGAAAAGAAACCCCCACCAAGGCCCCAGTGATTACTAGGGAAAATGGCTACAATTATGCATGGCAACAGCTGTCCTATTTCTCAACCACGAAAAGGAAAATATTTGTGAATGCTCTTTTTTCCCCCCTTTCATGCTTTAGGTAAGGTTCACGCCCTAGTTGAGGCACCTGGCAAAATGGTGGAGAAGCTCTCGCAACTCTCAAGGCACTTCTGCCTTTGTGCTGGGAGACAGCAGTGTGATCCCTGCCTACGGCCAGCATCCAGGGCCCTGAGGGGTCCACAGCACCAGGTTGTTACACCACTCAGAGATACGGGGACACTCCATGCAGGCACACACAAAAGCACCCACTACTCGCCTCTTCCTGTCTTTGGCTTTGACAATCATCATAGACCAACTCTCCTTATAGGCATGCCAATAAATCATTGCTGACATGGTAAGGAAATTAATTTAGGGAAGATTAATTAGCTACATTCATGCACTCAGCTGCAACTGCTGGAAATCAGACGGTGGGGAGGTTGCTTCTCCACTCCACTTTGGACTGGTTCGCTTTCTACCTTCTAAGATCTGGCTCGCCTCAAAGTTCTAAGCCCCCTCTTGCATCGTGCCCCCTCTAAGCACCCTGCCAAGTGCTCCGCCCACACACCTCCAGGGGCAGGGAGCTCATGATGTGGCAACACAGTCCTCTGGGACAGCCATCACCACTAAAGTGGTCTTCCCTACACTGAGCTGAAACATGTCTCCCTGCAGCCACTATCCGTTTTTGTACTGACCTAAGGGTTCTGTCCTAAACACGCCTTTACAGACCTGACAGTGACCTGTCCCACATGTCAGGAGGCTGGGAGTGTGGGGGGTTAAAGTGGTCACCACTGGTCTTTCCAGTCCTGCCCCTCCCACGGCCACAACTGCTTGCATAGACACCTGCAGGCTCCAACTTGTTAGGAAAAACACATTCCAAATTCCAGCCTCTGTCAGCTCCTCTCAAGCCTGCTTGCTCGGTCTCTCTCTCTCCTCTCTGTCTCTCCCCGTCATACACACACAGCCCACTGTCTTCCAGCTTCACCCCCTCAGAGTGAGCTATGGGTCCTGGGTAGGAGGCTGCTGAGAACAGAGCCTGGCTCCACCCTCTGTTTACCCCAGAACCTCAAGTGGTAGAGTCAGGCTTTTCAGCATCTCTCAAGTAGTGGGAGGTTCTATTTTGAACTCAGAAATACCTCAATCCTAGAATTTCTTAAGTGCTTTCAGCCAGGGACTATGGATAGAAAATCCAGCACATCCCTCCTGAGGACAAAACAGCCAGGAAAGGGTCTGCAGCCACTACTGAAAGGATCCCTGGGGGATGGTCTATTCTACTAGATCTCAAACTCTTGTGTGTACATGATTTCTGCAACGACAATCTTACACAGAATCCCAACATGCACCACTGAAGAAAGGGACACCAAGCACAGTCTGAAAACCATTTATCCAGTGGGGACAGAAGGCCCTGAGCGGGGATGAACTTAGTAAGGTTAATGCCAGGAACAGGTAACCCAACCCAACCCATGCTTCCGAACTCGTAGGTCCACACAATTTCTTCAATGCCTATACTGGTAACTTTCCTCTTAAAATCATCTTTAAAAATTTCAGAGTATATCCACCACAACTCCCTCACAGAAGAACCTCCCTACCTCCCCTTTCAAAGACCAAGCACCCATTGCTCTGGACAGCTCTCTGTGGGAGGTGGGCTTTGGGCCAGGCTGGGTCCCCGTGGAACCACTGACTGAGCTGCCCCTCATTTTCCCCTGAATTCCTACTTGGCTCTGCTCAGCTCTCCTGCAGACTCCATCAACCTCTGTCCACGTTGCCAGACAGTCCTTCCTCCCAGGCTTCCTGCTCTAGGGTGCATGAGTGCTCCTCTAGGGGCCGGAGGTCACTGTCTAGAAAATGCTCTCAGACCAGCCCTGGTCACGAAGAATAAGAGTAAGATTTTCTTTTTGTTTCTCCTTCAGAGCTGAAGGCTGGAAGGGTAAGGGGAAGGCACTAGTTAAGCCCAGAGTCATGGGTGCCAGATGGTTCCACAAATCATTTAGCTCTCTGTCCTCAGCTTCCTCATCTGTGGAATGAGGATGGGGCAAGGCCTACCTGAGCTAATGCACATGGTGTATTCGGAACAGGGCTGGCACACAGCAAGTGCTCGATGTCAGGTGTGATCATCAGCTCAACACACCAGCCAGCCTGCAGAGTCTGGGTCTTGCCCAGGGTCATCTGGACATCAGAAATCCAGACTATCCCCCTCCCCATGTTGATGAGGAGCCACCAGAGGCTCCAAGTAGACAAGTGACACAGCAGAACACTCCTGAGCGGGTGACAGAACCAGACTCCCACCAAATTCCAACCATGAGAGGACCTATGTCATCTGTTGAACTACGTATTTATAGCATGCCTCCCAAACTCGCTTTAGACAGTGTAATTCGAGGCATTTTTCTGCTTCTCATAGGCACAGCCTGTTGGTCCCCCACTCCCTTCCCAAGAAAGGATCAGGAATGCCCGCGAGGCTTTCTCACGGTAACGTAAGGCTCTGTACAGTAAGAATAACTTCCAGTGTGCTCACAGGAAAAGTATGTAAAAGCAAAACAGCAGCGCCTGTGAGCCAAAGGCCTTTCCTGTGCAACGTGGTACCTTTCAAAGCCAGGCGTCCGTGCCCCAGCCAAGGCCCGGGAGTCACCAAGTGCACCCTCTCTCTTGTGTGTGCTTCCTGTGCTCAAAGCCGAGGTTAAAGGGGAGAAAGAGCCCAGACCTGGAAGAGCACAAGATCGGGCGAGCACAGTGCGTTTTAATGATCAGCTGCAGAGGCGCAGGAACCTGCACCAAGTGAAGGATCATTTCTCTCCGAATGGGGCCCATTAGGATGACTCATGCACATTTCCCACAGGGGAGCTAAAAGGCTTGGCCAGGCCCCTTTAAGGCACAAGTAGCACTAAACAGCTGCTCTCCCCAAGAGTCACTCTCTCTTTATTGAGGATACGCACCATCAGCCACAATTACCAGCCCCGTGTCTCAGGGCTTCCAATTATATTCCGCTTAACACCAGGTGCTCCATAAATGCTGATTCATTTTTAAAAATAATGCTGTATCGTCCAGCAACCAAGTCTTGATGAACTCTTTCTCCTGTGCCATCATTTAGGTTGGGAAACCATCCCTGCACCTCACAGGCCTGTTTCTCACATGTACTCGGAGCTTTCTAATGTACAGGAAAGTTACTGTGGCTAGGGCTTTGCGATGTCAAGCAGGTCTGTGATTGTGCACATCGCTGTTCAGTCTGATCACCTCGTTCCTCCACGTGCCAGGCAATGGCCTCCTCCCCCTGCTCTTGCATTGCTTCCAGGTTCCCAGGGGAGATGGGCATTACTCAGTTCACCTCCCCAAGGAGGGCTGGCATGTGCTAGGCAGGGGGAGTAAATGCCTGGGTGAAGGGCCCTTCCCACCCTGCCCTGAATTGCAGCTATGTGTAGGCCTGTCTGCTTCCACTCCACTGGGAAGGCAGGTTCTGGAGCTCTGTTTCCTTTTTATTACAATATAGCACCTGGTGCACAGCAGGGCCCCAGCAAGGTGTGCTGGGCTGAAACCAGGGGCAGGGCAGGGCGGGGCCTCCACGGTGGTGGATTCTGGGCCCTGAGCTCCAACGCTTCCAGGTTTCTCATCAGCTACAGAGCTCTACCTTCTCTAAGCCTGAGCCCTCTCACTTCCCTGGGAAAACATCTTCCTTCTGCGGTGCGGGAGAAGCTGAGTCAATGAACCAAGGGATACACAGTGCCTGGCACATTATGCTGGCAGAGGCAAGGGCACTAGAGAACACAGAAAAGATGCTGCTCTTATCCTCTAGAGGCCACAGGCCATGCCTCTTAGTCTGGGGAACTTGAAGCAGGCACTCAAATGCAAGTGGTTGATCTGGGAGGAGACACTTACCGGGGACAGGGAAAATGGGCCTGAGAAGGGTATCAGGAAAGCTGGGTTACTAAGCCAGCTACCCACACTGGGCAACTGGAGCTTGATCTGATAGAGGAAACTCTGGGAAACCATGCACAACCCACCCCTCAGAATTACCTTACCAAGAGTGAGGGAGCTGGGGGTCAGGCACCAACTCCTGGGAGCTCCTGGTGTAGGCAGAGCACCTATTCCCATTCCTATGTTCTCGAAAAGCCCTCGGGCACAGAGCTGTGGCTGAGTCAGCTGGAGAAGGCCAGACTGGGGAGGCAGAAAAGACAGGGTGGGGTCTTGACAGCAACTGCTGCCCAGGGCAGGGGGCACCTCCTGGAGAGGGATGGAGCTGAGCCAAGAGATCTCTTCTGGTACGTTTACCCAGCTGAAGCAACGGTACTGTGCAGGGCTCCCATCTGCGTGGTTCCTAACCTGGATCTCATGTCCCATCTCCCACCCAGGGTTTGAAACAAATAACGGCTTTGCAAATGCATCGGAGACTGCACAGAATAACAGGAGTCCCCAGAAGCCACCCTCCCTAGTACAGCCTGCCTCCCCTCCCAAAGCCCAAGTATCATTTTCTCCTGGTCTAGGGCCCTATCCCAGGACTAAGCAGGCACCTCCCTGAGGAAGTACATGGACAAAACCAAATGGGGACCCTACGGGCCTCTTTAGACCCTGCAAAGGCCTGCAACATCAGCCTGGCAGCTTCAAGGAGGACCCAGAGCTGTTGTGCCAATAATGGATGGGCTCATGCACCCCATGATACCAATGAAGGCCTCAGGGGCAAGTCCATGTGGACCAGGCCATAGTCCCTCATGACTGGCTAGTGGTAAATCAGAACACCACGGTATGCCCATTTCATCACCCTGCAGCTGGGATGCTGGAAACCCAGGCTTGCTCACAACCCTACACACAAAGAAGCAAGCCACCTTCAGTGATGCCCTTCCTGACTGCCTCTAAAACCAATCTCCTCCTTTGTGCAAACAAATATGGCTCAGGCCACACCAGAATTGCGGAAGAGGAACTCCAGCCAGAGGCCTATGGCACCTCTAACCCGGCAAGGCCAGCTCCAGAGCAGAGTGAGTTAGCTGAGGAAACATACTAACAGCCAGTGAAAGAAGTTAAGGTGTCTATTTATTCATTAAAACAAAATCCTTTTTGGCATCTCAGCAATTGACAAAATCAGGTCTCAAAACAGTACTTATAAAGGGGTTCTATTTTTCTAAAATATAACATCAAAGAAATGTGTTTATAGCCATAGAAAAAGGACCAGTAAGAAATGAAGGAAATACAGCACACACAGAAGCACGCTCTCTGCCTCCCTGGTCACCTGCCATTCCACAGAGTGGTGGGGTGAGGGGAGCACCTTGCCCGCTGCTCCTCTCTGATCAAGCCCTCCAGGGCCAGGGCATGAACGAGTGGACACAGGACCACTGAGCTTCCCAGGCCCAGGGAACCCTCCTTGCTCCTGGAGCCTCCCCTTCATGGCCCTGGACCCCTTACTGCATCCTAGCCAGATGCCTATTTCTATTCCACCACAGCCTTTGCCTTGAAATCTCCACCAGGCCCAAAGCTTTCAACACCAAGTGGTCCAATCAACTCTGCCCAGCTCCAGCCTGGCATAAAGGGGTGCGAGTAAATGCTAGGGGAGTCAATGAGCAAATGAATCTACGGAGAGTCTATGGGGCCATTTCTCTCCAGGGCAAAGCCAGAAGTCCTTGCCAATAAGAGACAATTCATACAACAGTATAGACAAGCAAGGTTTTACTCAAGTGCTTGCCCATTTTCTGACTGCATGACCTTGGGCAACTTACATGACATACTTGATCTCTCTGTGCTTCCATTTCCTTATTTATAAAATGAGAATAATACTAAGACCTACCTTCATGGGGTTGCTATGAGATTTTTTTAAAATTTATTTTTATTTTATTTTTTGATTTTTTGAGATAGAGTCTCACTCTGTTGCCCAGGGTGAAGTGCAATGGTGTGACCTAGGCTCACTGCAACCTCCCCCTCCCGGGTTCAAGCAATTCTCTCACCTCTGCCTCCCGAGTAGCTGGGACTACAGGTATGCGCCACCACGTCCGGCCAATTTTTGTATTTTTAGTAGAGACGGGGTTTCACCATGTTGGCAAGGCTGGTCTCAAACTCCTGACCTCAAGTGATATGCCCACCTCGGCCTCCCAAAGTGCTGGGATTACAGGTGTGAGCCATCACACCCAGCCTGCTATGAGATTTAAATGACTTAGTATTTGTCAGATGCTCAGACCAATATGCATGGTAAGCACCGTTTAAGTATTTGGTAAATAATACATACACATTTGCACAGCATCTGCCACTGCACCTAGATGTGCATATGCATGCGTGTACACAAGCAGGTCTGCCCACACTCCCGTGTGCTTCAGCACAACAGCACGTACTGCAATTGGTTTTCTCCACATCACTGCGAGATGGATGGGGTGCACTCTCATAGCCAGTGGGGAAAGGGAAAAGGGCTGCAGTCTGCCCTAAACCACAAAGTCCAGTGAGGGCATGACCAGCAGCTGTGGCCAATGGACCCAGCTATCTGGCTGGACCCAGCTATCACACCAGCTGCTGCTCCCAGTCAGAAAGCAAATGCCCGCCCACCAAAGTCCACACAGGTCTGGCCTGGGGCGGGGGACCCCAGTTCCATTAGTCCTGGGCCATGTTTACAACTTCCCCCCTCAGAGATGTTGAGCCCCCAGAGCACACACTCTGTAGACAACACAGCAAAATGAGCCCAGATAAACACCAGCTGCCCACCTCCTTCCTCCAGGTTTATAAGAGGCCTCACCGCTGCGATTCCTCCCACTTGGCGGCTTTCTCTAACTCATGCTTCCCCACAGAGGGCTGCAGAGAGCGGAGGAAATGCTTGAAGTCCTGCATAACGTGGATTTTAAGAGGCCTGGCCCAATGCACTTTATTTCTGGGGTTAAGAACATTAGGTTCTTATTTTTAAATGCCAGTATATCAGGGACTGACATTTATAGTTTCCAGGGCTAGTTTCACAGGTGAGTGGCCTGTACAGTCACAAAGGCCTCTGCACTTGGTTTAACACCCTGCCATCACCATTTGGAAATTCTTAATAATTTTTAAATAAGGGGCCTCACATTCTTATTTTTTGTGGGATGGGCCGTGTAAATTATGTAGCTGATCTTGATGACCCCTCCCCAAACACCAACATCCAGAAGTTTCCATGGGGAGCTTGAGGCCCAGACTGTAATCCCCTCCCCTTGCCAGCAGGGCACCATTAGCTAAGTCATTCTATCAGTTCCTCAATTTCCCTATCTGTAGAATGGGTAGAGTGGGTTGTTAGGGCCAGAATCCTGGATTTCATGGACCACTATACAAAGAAGTTATACAAAAAAAAAAAAAGAAGGGGAAAGACAAGATTACGAACACTAAAAGAACCCAACTACCATCTGTCCTCACCCATATTTTATGAAGGAAAGGGCTGGGCACGGTGGCTCATGCCTTTAACCCCAGCACTTTGGGAGGCCAAGGCAGGCAGATCACGAGGTCACGAGATTGAGACCATCACGGCCAACCATGGTGAAACTCCATCTCTACTAAAAATACAAAAATTAGCTGGGTGTGGTGGCATGCGCTTGTAAACCCAGCTACTTGGGACACTGAGGCAGGAGAATCGCTTGAACCCGGGAGGCAGAGGTTGCAGTGAGCCCAGATCTCACCACTGCACTCCAGCCTGGTGACAGAGAAAGACTATGTACCAAAAAAACAAAAACGAAAACAAACAAAAAAAAGGTGAAGACAATAACAATCTAACAGTAAAAAGATAAAAAGGAAATTGAGAATAAAGGATAGTCCTTTAAGGTGATTAAGTTTAGCTTCATAAGAAGTCCCCTAACCGTCCATTTTTCTAATTTCACTGAAGATCACCATGCTTTCTGCAGAAGCATTACCTCAGGTGGGTGTTTCAGTCCTCTGAGTATTACTTTAGAAACCAAGTCTTCCTATAGGTGTCAATGGTCTGGTGTGCACGTTATTGCTTAAGAGCACTGACTTTTTCAGACCCTCTTCCCACCCTGTGTCCCTTCTGCTTTAAGGGCACATCTGAGACCACCACGGGGGCTGGTCCATGAAACACCAACACAGCACTTGACAACAGCTGTGTGAACTGGGCCCAGAATGGCCCTTATTTATTAATGCACATTGTAAAATCCCCTTCCAAATGGAAAGTCATAAATCACCTGCCACTGGAAACACTCTATCCTGAAAGGGAGGCAAAGGTATCTTGAACTGAATCCCAGACTTACCCATTTCAAAAGAGCAAACTTTGATCCACTGCTGCTGAGTAAATCAAGTGATGGGGAGGCAGGCCCCTTGTTGACAACTTGGCTATTACAAGACACCTCAACCTACCGCCCAGCTTTCTCTCTTCACCCACTTCCCTGTGAAGATCTGGGCCAGGCAGGACTCACGGGGACTGAGTCCTAGAGCCTGGGATCCTCCAGTGCCAGGGCCCAAGAACCTCGGACCAGACCCTCCAAGAGCCTGAGTGTTCTAGAGGACTAGAACTCGCAGGAGGCTGAGGGACGACACGTACAGTGGGGGCACCGCCTAGACAGCGCCTTCGCTACAAGCCAGGCTCTTGGCTCTGTGCTTTCACGTTCACCGTCGTACTTCATCCTTCCTCATCACCTCATTTTCAGATGAGAAAACCGAAGCTCAGAAGTGTCTAGGAACCCTGCCAAGGCCTCAGAGCACAGAAGGCTGTGTAAGTTTCAACCCAGGCCAGCATCACCCCAAAGCTCTGGCCCTCCTGGGCCACCCACAGCCTGTTGTATGAGTTTCTAAGTCCAGGCTCCTTCTGGGCAGCAGGAAGAGATCTCTGAAGGGAATTTTGACAGGAAGAAGCAGCAGCTTTGAAAACTTGGCTCAGCTGCGCCAACCGTGAGCAAAGGCCACCTGACAACTCCCTTAAGTCAGCTGAGTGCTGGAAGTCTCCCTTCCCCTTCCTCAGCTGCCCTGTGACTCCGGCACACCTGCAACCTGCCCTGCCCGGGCCACACCTGGGGAAGCAGTGCTTCCGCCTGCAGCCTTTGAGGCCTGGCTTCCAGCTCTCCTCTCCCTCCACCCTATACGAGCCGTATCCTTCCTGCCTGGGGGATCCTACTTCCCCACATACCAAAACCAGTGCAATGTGGCAGAGTCCTTGTCTTCAAGTTACACAGAATGAACACCAGTGTTGTTCTGAAGTTGTCCCTAGGGAGAGGCCCCGGACCCCATCACCAAACCTCTGCACATGGAAGCATATCCATGCCAGGTACGGGAGGGAATGAGAGCCAGAAGGGAAACGTGCTTCCCTAGTAAGAGTGAGCCCTGGTACTGGGCCCAGCATGCACTAAGTACTAAGTGCTAAACTATGCTGGCTGTTGTTATTTTCAAAGATGACTGTAAAGAAAACCTGATTTTTCTCATCAGAACTAGCAAAAAAAGTGAATTTTATGGTAGAGGTGGTTCCGTTTTCATCTGGTTAGCGTGAGATCAGCTGAATTAGAAAACCAAGCATCCACAATGCAGTGAGGACTGGACGATCTAAGGATAGGCGGCGACCCTCAGGGTCAGCATGGTCAGCCTGCAATCACAGCCCAGATGCCCCATCGGAGCAGGTGCTGGCTCCGATGGGGCATCTGGGAATAATTTAAAGCCGTGCTTTCCTAAGATAAAAGTGAGCACCCCATCACCTCTATAGGTGCCCCATCATGCCCATTTCTCAGGGATAACACCAGTGACTGGGGCCAGCCAATTTGGGGAGGGGACCCTTCCAACCCACAGATCCCAGAAATATGTACTTCTTGGAGACATTTAAACAAATACCCCAGCTGCTGTGGTGGCTCATGACGGTAGAAGCTGGGAGGATCACTTGAGCCCCCAAGTTCGAGACCAGCCTGGGGGAGACCCTGCCTCTACAAAAAATAAAAATAAAAATAAATCCAACGCCTCAGTTGACCAATCATTTCGGAAGGGCTTGGAGAGGGTCCACCTGAGTGGTCTCATTACACTCCCCCTCCCCATATTTTTGTCATGCCCATCCTCTGATTAGTGGGCAACAGGATGAAACAGGTGGTCCTGAGTTTCCCATCTATCCTGGGTCCCACAACTAGAGCTGTCACAGCCCCAGCCTCTCCATAACTCTCAGTCTTATGGACTGGCTCACGCTTGGTGAATAAGGCAGGAAGGGCTCTCGAAGCTGTCCACGGCCTTTCCTATCCAGGAAAAATCTGCTGTAAAATCCTGACACCCTCCCCAGCACCACCTCCTGGATTTAAGAAGGGGGAGGTGGCTTGGGTTTTAAAAAGAAAACTGGATTCCCATTCATGAATTACCCACACCGAGGGCACGTAACAGGTAAAACGGGTTCTGCCATTGATGAATGAGCTCGGATAATAATGGGGCTCACCCTTCGCCATTAAAAATATTAACCTCATTCCTGGCCCAGCGATGTCATAAACCCAGGGCCCCTGAAGCTCTCTCACAGCGACACTTCCCGTCTACCTGGTGAGGGAGTTCAGTGTGCACCTTTCACCCTGCGGGCAAGCCCTTTGGGAAGTGTGCTAACACCCCACATAAAACCAAATGCAGGTAGACAGGAGGAAGAAATAATGTAATAACTTGCCACCTGTATGCAAGAATTCAGAGGCCTCCACTGCCTGGGACTTTATGAAAGTGATGCAGTGCTCGTGTGGTCTAACACAGCTTCCCACAGCCAACCTGACCACAGGCTGCATGGACAGTGATATGATGTTATGATCCACCACCAGAGAGGAGACTGTCTCTCTCCACTCTGCACAAACCAGAGGACCAATAGAGAATCATGTCCAGCTCCGGGCCCTATACTTTATGTTTTCTGTTTGTCCATTTGTTTGTTTTTTTGAGACGCAGTCTCACTCTGTCGCCCAAGCTGGAGTGCAATGGCGCAATCTCAGCTCACTGCAACCTCTGCCTCCCGGGTTCAAGTAATTCTCCTGCCTCAGCCTCCTGAGTAGCTAGAATTACAGGTGTGCACCACCATGCCCAGCTATTTTTTGTATTTTTAGCAGAGATGGGGTTTCACCATGTTGGTCAGGCTGGTCTAGAACTCCTGGCCTCAGGTGATCCAACCACCTCGGCCTCCCAAAGTGCTGGGATTATAGGCATGAGCCACCGCATCCAGCCTGGGCCTTGTACTTTAATTAAGGAGCCGTCACCAGAATGATAAAGAGCCGGGACTCTCCTCCACGTCTCATGGGCATAATTGAAGGGACCAAGGGGTATCTACTAGAGAAGATTCAGGGGTGTCTGTTGGGGGCATGCAAGACAGTGGTCAACCCCTAGCACAGGATGCAGGCGTGTTCTGTGGGATCAGAGGGCAGAATGAGAACCAACCAGTAGAAGTTCTCAAAAAAATTTCAACTCAATTTTAGGAAGAATGATCAAAGAGCTATTCAAAGTTTAACAGGGTATTTTGGGAGGTAGTGAGCTCCCTGCCACAGACGACCTCAAGCAGAAGCGGGTTGAGCACCTGGCAAGGAGGACCTAGACTGAGATCCTTTGCCACTAGAAACTCTATGGTCCTCCTGAGATTTTTATGGTACCCTAAAGCATAGGACTGGGGATAGGGGAGTCAGTGTTGAAGAGACTGGTCTAACCTTAAAAAACTGCATCCCTCCCTCTCACTTCCATAGGCTGCTCAGTGGGAGAGGTTCTCCACCTCTTTCCCCAGCGGCGTGTGAAAGGTTGGGTGCCGTGGGAGAAGCACAGAATCACATCCTGAAATTCAGCAATGCCCATGGTGGGGTAGGTATTGGGGACAGAAGGACAAAGCTCAGTCAGTGTCTACCTTCAACAAGAGGATAGTTAAGGGAGAGGTCAGCAACCCTCTTCTTTAAATTACCATACAGAAAATATTTTAGGTTCCTGAGGGTCACACAGTACTCCTGGTTTAGTCCAGTGGTTCTCAACGTAGCTGCACATCAGAAAAAGCTCCTGGGGATCTTTAACAATGCACCCATGCCTGAATGTGGCCCCCAGAAATCCTGTTTTAAGTGGCCCAAGGTGGGGCCTGGGATTAGTATTTCTAAAAGCTCCCCTAGGAGCTTGGATACAATCCATGCAAGACTGAGAATCACTGGTCTCCAGCAGAAACAGGCTCGGGTAAAACCTCAGCATAATCCCCAGTGGTTTCCCAAACCCAGCAAGGGGAAGTGACTCGCTCAAGGTCATACAGTGAGTCAAGAAGCAAAGAATCTGAGCCCAGGATCTTCTCCCTGCAGCACTGAGGCACAGACAGGCCTGAATTCCTGTTCCAGAGCTCGGGACACCAGAGCCTTCATGTTCAAGCCCTGCTGCCCCAGAAGGTGAAGACCTCAGAGAAACACCAGCCACACTCGCCTCGACCCACTCTAACGTATGGGGCACTGCCCTCTCTCCAGACCAGACCTCAGTGACTTAGAACTAACAGGGGAATGAATTTCCAAAACAGCCACTTTTTAACGAAAATTGCTAACAGTTTATTAGCATCTGGGAGGAACAAAAGAGTGCTGTAAAAACTGCATTTCTTCAGTCCTAACAAGCACAGCCACAGGAAACTCTTTACCAATGACACCACTAAAGACTTGCCAAAACGTGCCGCTGCCCAGAGCTCTGCCCATGCAGGACTTGGGCACAAGGAACCCCCAGAGCCCTTGGGAATGTTGCAAGAGCTTGGCTGAGGCTGGGCGGCCACTGGCGGTGATGATCTCAACGTCTACAGAGCAAACGCGCTCCGACAGACAGGGCAGACCCAGGCATCCCCCGCCCAGCAGAAGCTCTGCTGGTGGAGGTAACTGGAGAGTCTCTGAGCCCCAGACCCTCTGTTCTCTCCATTGAGCCACGGGACAGTGAGGGACTTGAGAGAGCAAGGATGGCACAAGCACAATGATAATACAAAAAATACTGGGAGCAGCTACCAGGGACTATGCTCAGTTCTTTTATTACAACATCCCTAAGGATTTGATTCTCATATTGTCCCCATTCTACAGATGAAAAAACCGAGGCATGGGGTGGCTGGATAACATGTCCAAGGTCACCAAAGCAGTAAGTTGCAGAGCCGTGATTCAAAGTCGGGTGCTGTCTCTTAATGTTATGCTCAACAGACTTAGAAGTGACTCTACTGTGAAACTCCTCCCTGCAGAGATGGCAAAACAGACAGAGAGAGAGCAAGGGGCTGGTGCAGGACCACGCAGCACAGGAGCTGCGGTAAAAGCAGTTCTGTGTATTGCCCTGTAGACAGCCTGGCTTTGGGCCCTACGAGGCTGACACAACTCCCTCTCCTCCTAGAGAAGAGTCCTGCCACCTCCTTATGACACAACAGCGGGCTCAAATAAGAGAACTGGAGAAAGAGATGGCATACAGGGCTCTTGTCAGCAGTCTGTGTAAAGTACCAACTGCTGGAGTACTCCACGTCATTTAGAAACTTCCTATCTCACCTCCACATAGGCCCATGGTCCACGGGGCTGTGAGCTTGTTTCCAACACATGCCCCCACTGCCCGCTCCAGTCACACGCAGAGTCACCAGCCCCCAGCTTCCCCAGCGGGTCTTTGCCCATACTGTGCCCTCCTTCTCTCTTCTCAGATCACTGCACGTTCAAATTCTATCTAACCTCAAATGCTTGGCACATGAGAACATGAGCTCTAGAGTGAGATCTGGGTTCAAATCCACACCATGTCACCTTGAGAAGCTTGCTCAACTTCTCTGGGCGTTTCTTCACTATAAAGTGGGGATGGTAACAGAGTCCACCTCAGTGCTTGGCAACGGGAGGGGCTCAACTATGTGTCATTATCATCGATTCAGCCCCCATGTACCATTCTGAGGCCCCCCACCTCTGCCAGAAGTGAGCCTCTCTCCTCTGAGCCCTGCGGCTCTGTCTGCGCCTCCATTCAGCCTCCCTGGGCTGGTCCTGTGCTGGGCTCTGGAACACAGAGTAGAAGGAGTGGTCCTTCCAGCAGGAGCCACAGGCTTACTGGGAGACAGCCACAGGCTCACACATAGCCATGACACAAGGTGGCTGGGCTAGAAGAGGAGCTAAAAAGTGACATTTCACATTCTGTCACACTCTAACAAGATTTTTTTTTTTAAATCTGGCTCTCTTCCTACTGACTAAAAGTGGTTTAACTAACT
This sequence comes from Theropithecus gelada, assembly GCF_003255815.1. Taxonomy (NCBI): domain Eukaryota; kingdom Metazoa; phylum Chordata; class Mammalia; order Primates; family Cercopithecidae; genus Theropithecus; species Theropithecus gelada. Next base: position 44,191,103 of record NC_037683.1, on the reverse strand, counting down.
CCTGACACATTGTCTAAGAGTTTTTAAAAGTCAGGCCAAACTCTATTTGGAGAACTCCAAACAGCACCCAGAATCTTCCCCTAGCCCTGCTTTACAGCCTGGGTCTGGCTGTCTGGCTCTGCCCTCCCCACCCCAAATCCCATGCATGTGTGCCTCAGCCCAGACATTCTATGCAGGCCAGAGCTCAGCAGCACACAAGAGGCGGGGCGCACAGGCACCAGGCGTGGTCAGGTTAGGCATGGGGGACCTCCAGACTTAGGAGTGCCACAAGGCAGGCCCTGTTCTATCACAAAAGCAATGGACCTGGGAGCCCCAGGAACCCACACTCTCCACCTGTGCACTGTACGGTTCATAAAACACATCTGTGTCTGTCACTATCCCTTCCCAAACACCCAGGGAGTCATCTTACCATGATTACTAAGACCCCCCCCCCACCCCAAACTGGAGACTCTGGGATAGGGCCTGTGTTCACTTTTTTTGGTCCCTGAATCTAATGCAGGACCTGGCACACAGTAAGGTACTGAGTAGATGAAAAAATATATTTTACAAATGAGGAAACTGGCTCAGAGAGGTTAAGAAATGTGCTCAAGGTCACACAGCAAAGGAAAGCAGTGGGTCTGCCTGACTCCCAGACTCCCTCTTGCCCCAGCCCAGTGCCTCCTTCCCCAGGACACAGGGATGCAGCCCACTCTGCCCCCACTCGGGTCACGGGCCAGCCCAGCTTCCCAGGCCAACCGATGAGCTGCCTGGGCATACAGGAGGCCACGGGGGTGGGGCAGGGAGAAACTGGGGTTGGGGAGCGACAGTGGGCAGGGGCCACCCCCCAGAAAGGTATCAAGGAGAAGTGGGGAAAGGCAGATGGAACCCTGGAGAGGGAGTGTCTGCCAAAGAGAACAAAGGCAGGAACGGAGCGGGCGGGATCGGGAGCCCGAGGAAGTGAGGAGATGGAAGTTTTTTGAGATAGACTGTCAGCCATGAAGAAAAACATGTTTCTGAACTCCTGAAGCTTATCAGGTGGGGCTGGCGGGCGGACGTGACAGCCCAGGACACTACACTACACAAAAGGGATGGCCGGAGAACATTTTCTTCCCTAGAAAAATGTGGATAATATATAGTTGGGATGGTGAAAAGCATCCTTAAGATAAAGTGCCCTGTCAGATACTGCTGTCAGGCCTTTAAGCCTCCAATGTCATCTCCAAACAAAAAAAACCTAAAGAAAAAACCACTTTTGTGATTTATCATTACATCTAAACAAGAAGAAAACTGACAAAATGGGATCTTTTGCAAAAAAGTGCATTTTGAACGATAAGCACAAGAGAAAGCCTAGGGCAAGACTTTACAGCGTCATGGGAACTGCTCAGTCATTAACCCGTATGTGCTACTGCGACTTCAAGTTTGCAAGATCCAAAGCGGGTCATGGCTCTGGGGCCAAGCATGCCCATCCCATTTTGTGGCAAAGGAGTATGCGAATGAATGGATTCCAAGATTCTGGATTTTACTGCCCTTGGCGCCTCCCTGTGGGCCCAGTCCCTGCCATCTACAGAGCAGAGGTCACAAAGCCATGACAAGGTCCTGTTGTAATCCTGCTTCCTGAACAACCTCTTTAACTTGACCACACAACCGCAGTAAAATATGTAGCAAGGGGGTCATCCGGAAACAGCCCTGATGTAAGAAGTACCTCAGGGAAGCTCAGCTCCCTCATGAGTCCAGGCCAGGCTGGCCAGGCCTGCCATCCCCTCCTGCCTCAGCAAGGGCAGCGGCTGGTCCAGTAGGCCACAGGCCTCTGGGGCAACTCGCAGCCGGAGCTCGAGGGGAGAGGAGGAGGAATCCCATCAAATGGCCTCTCCACGAGAGTCTGGTGGCCCATACCCTGCCCTCCACTAATCCCTGGGCCCCAGTCTTAGTTTGAGCCAGAATCCAGGATTTGGGTTCTGAGACCACGTTTTAGAGCCACGCCCTCGGTGTGTTCACAGCAGGCTAATTCTTGTGGTGATTATTTGTGGAGGATAAGCCTGGGAGTTTTTCCTCCTCAGAAATTAGCATACGACCTCAGGTCAACAAGTCTCTCCCCACAGCCGCTGCCTGCTGTCTGCAGGAAGGCAACTCCTTCCCAAGCTCAGAACTCGCCGTCAGTGGCAGCTGAACACTAGGTTCAGAGAAGCAGAGGGGGCACAACTCGATGGGGCAAGGCTGGGGTGTGGCCGCCACTGCACCACTGGCTGGCCACGTGTGTGACCTTGGGCAAGTCTTGGCTGCCTCAAGGGTAAGACAGAGATGATGGGCTGCTGAGGGCTGTCGTGAGGAGGAAACGAGACCACGGCGGGAAGCTGCCGCATGAATGCCGGCCGTTATCCCTAAAGGGGGGCTTGGGAAGGCAGGCATCCCCAGATATGTGTCAGCACCCACGCAGTGCAGTGGAGGGACAGAGAGGGCACAGGGTCAGCCAGAGCTCTGCTGCTCTGGTCAAGTGAAGAGCTACCCCTGTCCCCAGCCACTGCATGCCATACCACCAACAGCGAGTGAGTGGGCGGGCGGGCGGGCAGACAGGTAGGTAGTGCTAGAGTGGCTGGGAGGGCTTTCTGGAGGAGGTGGCAGTCTCCCCTGGGCTCAGGCAGGGGTATCAGCAATAGGGCACATTATGGTGGGGGGGGCTGCAAGTGAGGAAAGGGGCAGTCAAGAGACCAGTTTATGACGTTGCAGAGTTTGTGGGGAGGTATACAGCCAAATGAAGAAAAGGGGTTTGGAGATAGATTTTGAGGGCTCTAGATGCTAAAGTCTCTGGGACTTCGCCATAAACGGAGGAAGCATGAAAGTGTTGGAGCAGAGGAATGATGTGCACTCTGGAAGATGAGTGGCAAGGGAGGGTGCAGGGTGGGGTATGGTGGGAACGAAGTCACACTGGGGACACGTGGCAGGGCTGGGATGGAAGATACTGCCCCAGGGACGCTTAAACTTCCACAGGACTGGGCACCTGGTGGGACCCAAGCAGAGGATGTCTGAGGACACTTGTCCTTACTGAAGTCCTCTTCTCCAGGCTAACAAGCCACAGCTTAGTTTCTTCTGCACAGGGATGGAGGATCAAAAAGTGACCACCACCAAGTTCTTTGCTCTCTTTCTACACAAGCTGAAACCAGCCCTTCCCCTTCATGCCTGATACCCGGAGAGCCCTTTTCCCTAATCAAGAGCCTGCATTTTACGTTTGCCCAGTAAAGGTTCTACCCCAGCTCCTTTCCCATAACCATGCACATGTACTGGTGAATCCGCCAGCCAGGCGGGGGCTGTGTATGGAGAAGGGACTCAGACCTAAAACCTTACCACTATGACATGAGATGGGCCAGGTGGTCACAAACAAGGCCCAGGCATGACCCACGAGTATGGGGCAAGAGGGAGACTGCGTCGCACAGAGTTTTGCCAAGTAGCAGAATCTGAGGCAAACCTGCATTTGCTAGGCTGGACAGATGATGGGAAGGAGAAGAAATGGGCACAGGTAAGTGTAGAGGTGTAAAACTTGGGTGAGTTCAGGGAAGAAAAGGGAGGTGGAGAAAACCTCGTTGGGGGTGGTGGTAGGGTGGAGATTTGGATGCCAGGTTAAAGCAACTCAACGTTATTCCGAAAGGCAGTGGGAAGCCACCAGAGGCTTTGAGAAGTCGACAAACTGGTTCGTGGTTCAGGCTTATGCTCTGACAGGAAGGATGTGATCCACTGCCCTCCACAAACAGGTCATGGCAGGGGCCAGTACTGAATGCCCGAAGCACAGGCAGAGGAGAGGTACTCACAGTGCGAGCCTTCCAATTGCCAAAATGCAGCCGAAGTCGGCTCTCAAACATACTTTTTAAATAGTGCTTTGGGCCTTAGTGGAAACAACCTCATTCTCTACCTATTTCCTTTCTTGTTCTTCAATTTTCTCCCGAGTTTCTGAATATTAATCTCATGAGGAAATCATTAGCTGGTGCTGCAGTCTGTTCTAATTATAAAGTACGCTAGGAGAGCTGGGGCAGACGGGGGAAACGTGCCGACGTCTGGCTTCACTGAGGCGGCATCAAGGTTTAGAGCGCAGGCCCTAGGATGGGACTGCCACATCTGTCCCGTGCGGGGTCACCGAGCATGTTACTTAAACCCTCTGTGCCCGTCTCATCAGGGTAACAAAAATACCCACGAGTGTTGCTGCAACAAAGCAAAGCAGAGTTAAGCATGGTGCCCAGGACACAGAAAGAGCTCACTACGTATTAGTAGATCCAGAAATCACCCATCAGCTTTGGTTATCATTTAATTGCTAACCTCACCTCCGAACTGCACACATGCCCTTTAGTTACCGAGGAGCAGTGTTGTGTGTAACACACTGGGTTCAGAGTGGGGAGGCCCCAGCCCCGCTCAGGCATTCCCTGACTGCTGGGTGACCAAGCAGTTCACTTCTCCAACCCTAAAATGGGAAGGGGAAATCCCCAGTCTCTCTGCCTCCAGGGGCAGCTCAAGGCGAGCTGTGGCCGGTGCGGGGGTCAGCGCGCTCTTGCCTCCACCTTCAGCTGGGTGTTTAAGAAGGGATCTGCCTCCAAGGGAGTGACATTTCCACCATGCTCCTCTGTTGGCTTCCCTCGGAAATCACTTGTGACAGGCTCTTGGAAGGCTGGGCCAAGAAAGCAGCAGCCACAGCCAGAACAGCGGGGGCCCAATTCCAGCCTGGCCAAGCATGGGCTTTCCTGGGGCGACGTGGCCCAGTCTCGAAGTTGAATTCCTGTTAATTCCCACTATCCCCACCAAATGTCCACCCCGGGCCAGGCCAGGCTCTGGGCTTTCCTGGGCTCCCTGCAGTCACAGAGGCTCCTTAAACCCATGACTACCCAGCTAAGTCTCTGGCCAGGCCCTAGGAGCTGCTCAAACTCCCCCAGTCTGCCAGATCGCCCACAGCCCCACCTGTTCCCACTCCGAGCTCCAGTCCTCCACCTTTCTCACCAGACCCAACTTGTCCTTGCCAACCTCTGTGCTTTTGGCCAAGCTGTGTTCTCTGCCTAGAGTACATTTCATTCTTCCCCTAGCCAGTGTTCAAGGCCAGACCAAAACCACCTCCTCCAAGTAGCCTGCCCAGATTACTCTCCCAGAATCAATCCATCTGACACACTGCAATACCCTCTCTTGCTTTGCAGTGGAAGGCCTTGCGTCCAATGCTCTGCCCCCAGTTTCTCTCTGCCTTCGCCACAGTGCCCTGTCCTGCATTCCCCGCTGTGCCTATGCCTGGGGACATTACCTAGTAAACATATAGGGAACTGAACCCAAAACAAAGACAAACAACACCCTCCTTTGAACAAGATAACTGCTCTGTGTACTTAGATTCTGGAGACTGACATCTGAACTGTGCATTTCCCCATCTGAAAGCAGTAAGTTGCATCCTCCCTGAAAAAGCGATTACTGGGAGTACCGCTGTGAAGATGGCCACCTTCAGGTGGGAGAGAAACCCAAGGTGTCTGAGTCTGGGAATGTGGAGCTGGAGGGGAGAGGTATCAAGGGTCAGCGGGGCTCCCCTTTCCCCTGCCATAGAAACCATCCAACCTGGCTGGGCACGGTGGCTCACACCTGTAATCGCAGCACTTTGGGAGGCCGAGGCAGGGGAATCACCTGAGGTCAGGAGTTTGAGACCAGCCTCACCAACATGGAGAAAATACAAAAATACAAAACTAGCCGGGTGTGATGGCGCATGCTGTAATCACAGCCACTTGGGAGGCTGAGGCAGGAGAATGGCTTGAACTGGGAGGTGGAGGTTGAGGTGATGAGAGATCGTGCCATTGCACTCTAGCCTGGGGAACAGGAGCGAAACTCAGTCTCAAAAAAAAAATTAAGAAAAGAAACCAGTCTCCCTGAATGCACTGGCGGGAGAGAAAGCTTAGGGCCAAGCCTCACGCCAGGGCCATGGCCCCTATGCTGGAGCCAGCACACCAAGGCGGTGACCCGGAGAGCCAGGAATACCCTGGTTCTGCCGGGCAGCCCACTCTAACCTGCCACTGCACATAAATTACAGGGAGGAGGCCGGTGGCCAACTGGCTTCAAGGCTGGCTCTGCCTCCCTCCAGCACAAGGAAGCACTTTGTGCAGCCCAACACCTCATTATCTGGCAACTCAGTCACACCGGAAAGGGCAAATAATGGGGTGAGTGCGACACATGTTGTGCAGCCGTCCCTCCCTGCACAAACCTGTCCTGGAGTCCCACTGCCTGTGGGCCAAAGGCTCAATTAACTCCTTAGTATGGTATTTGCAGCCCTTCAATCTGGCTGCAACAAATCTTTCCAGAAAAGTTTCTTTCCAGTCTAATTCATTTATTCATCTATAAGACGTTTATTAAGCACCTACTATGTGCCAAGCATGATGCTGAAGGAGGTGAAGCACTCCTAAGGTCTCACAGGTCCTGAATCCTTCGCAGATCACACACAAGTCCCCAGCTTAAAGCTCTGCATAGAGGAGGTGCTCAGTAACTGTTTTTAATTATCACTCCTACTGCCACTGAGGAGAACAAAAGCTGCTCTTCCCAATGCCCACCAACACACTCACCCAGAAACCTCACCACCACACGAAAAGGCAGGCAGCACAGGCCTGCATGAGGCCACTAGAAGCCTAAAGCGTAGAGTCTTGGCTGCTCTGGACGGCACTGGAGTTTGGAGGTTTTATCTCATGTTGGAGTTACTGGCAATTTGGGGACTACTGGGGTTTTACAGCATACTGGCTCTTCAGTCAAACTCTCTGAGATCACTTATCCGACAAGCACTCCTGCATCCACTCTGGGGTCAAGCCCTGTACAAGGTGCAGGGCTCTCACTGTGGCTCTCCAGGAGCCATGACATGGTGTGACTGCTCCCGCCAGAGGTGTGGACATGTGTACACAAAGGAGGGAGGGGTGGGAGGTCAGGAAGCCTCCCAAATGGCAGGACAGCTGAGCTGAACTTAAGAGGATGAGGAGGATAAAGGTGTGACACACACGTGAAAACACAGAGGCATACAGGTGAGCCTTGCATCCTGGCGTAAGGCCAGAGGTTCCCAGCTGGCTGTCGTGGAAGGGATGGAGTAACAAGAAGCCTTTCCAACAGGTAAGGGTCAGCTGGAATGTCAAGCTATGAGTCTGGACATGATAGAAGCCATGGGTAGTGTCTAAATGATGACACGTCCAGACTCACTTTCGAAAGACAGAAGATGAAGGACAAATCAAAAGGGTCAAGACTCCAGCAACATGGGATATCAGGTATGGGACTTTTCTTCTAGTAGCATTTGTAAAAGCCACAACAGGCCAGGTGCTCATGCCTGTAATCCTAGCACTTTGGGAGGCTGAGGTGGGTGGATCACTTGAGGTCAGGAGTTCGAGACCAGCTTGGTCAACATGGTGAGACCCCTGTCTCTACTAAAAACACAAAAATTAGCCGACAGGTGGAGCGTGCACAGCTGTAATCCCAGCTACTCGGGAGGCTAAGGCAGAAGAATCTCTTGAATCCGGGAGGCAGAGGTTGCAGTGAGCCGGGATTGTGCCACTGCACTCCAGCCTGGACGATAGAGCGAGACCCTGTCTCAAAAAAAAAAAAAAAAAGGCCACAACAATAAACAATTTGACTAATATCAATTTCCTACCACTTTGTAATGAACCTGACTATACAATGAGAGATCCTACACAGCACAACACACATACAGTAAAAATTGCGCATTTTTAAAAGACATACGCTTTTTGACATGAGAACGTGGGCAACTTCTGTGCAACGTAAAAATTTATTAAAGATCTTCTAGCGTGTCTAGGCCAGAGACAGCTGAAAGAAATCAAGAGGGGGAGAGGTCAAAACAATGAGGTCAAAATGGGTATGTATAAAACACAGCGATGACAAATCAACATGGGTCATGATTATGAAAAGAGGCGCCAAGTACAGGTGGCTCACGCCTGTCATCCTAGCACTGCGGGATGTCAAGGAGGGCAGATTACCTGAGGTCAGGAGTTCAAGACCAGCCTGGCCAACATGATGAAATCCCATCTCTACTAAAAATATGAAAATTAGCCAGGCATGATGGTGTGTGCCTGTAATCCCAGCTATTCGGGTGGCTGAGGTGGGAGAATTGCTTGAACCCGGGAGGCGGAAGTTGCAGTGAGCTGAGATAAGAAAAAAGAAGAAAAGAGGCGCCTAATGTTTTCAGCCAGGGATGGGCAAAGCTTTACTTCTGTAAGTAAAGCACTGCTGAACGTGGCGACGCCTGTCCATTTATATATTGTCTATGGCCCCCTGAAGAAGTGAACAGAGGCAACAGAAACCGTATTGCAGCAAAGCCTGAAATACTATTTGGCCCTTTACAGAAAAAGTTGCTGACCTCTGTGTTAGACACATAAGAATTGAATACAGGCAAACAAGTACAAGCAGTTGCCCTGAGGGCAACATACTGATGCTTGAAGCCGCCGCCGCCCCCCGCCCCCCCCACCCCAACCCGGTCCTCCTTCTCTGAGTAGGGCCCTCAGGAGACACCACATTCCTCTGAACATCTTGGGTGGTCAAACTTCCATACTCTGGAGTGAATTTAATTTCTAGAAACTGCCCACGGCTTTTCCAAACCAATTTACGTGAAAAGGTGGGTGATCAAGGAATGAAACGTGCAAGCTTGCCAGGGGCAGGACGCATGCCTCTAACACGGAAGGAACTGAAATCGCAATGAGATGTGGCTTCATTGTAAAGTTGCACAACTTTGTTTCTTGTGTCTCATTAATTGGGGACAACAGTCATAGAATGTTTGGGCCTCGGCCTGACAGTAAAAATCCCTTCGTTGCTTGTGGCTTATGACTACCTCTTACAAGACAAACCACATTCCACAGGAACCTGCGGTCTGGAGAGGGCTGTTAAGGGCTGTCCTGGGAAATTTTTGGAAAAGATGGGGCCTGGTGAGAGAAAAGAATACCTGGCCATTTTACAAATGCAGACACCGTGGCCCAGGGAGGGGTGGGGCCTTGCCAACATCACCTAGCCATGGTACCTCAAGGTTCAACACACCCAGAGTGGCCAATGTTTCAGGTTCAGTGCCAGCTGTGGGGGGTGAGTGAAAAATGAGTTCATGTTCTCCAAGAGCCCAGTCCCTGGTATCCAGATAACACAGGAATGTCAATAAAAACAGAGAAGTCTGGCAGGTCTTGGGCATGTCCCCTGACCTCTCCAAGTCTGCTTACTTACATGAAAAATAGTATCTTCCTTACAGAGTTCCTGTGAGGACTCCAATGAGAGGTGTACCTAAAGAACCCAGCAGAGCATAGCATACAGTAAGTGCTCAACAGAAAGCAGCTAATCACTTCAGGCACAAGGCTGAGCTATTTTCTAGTTGCAACAGTCCAATATTCTTACCCACAAGTGTGCACACACACCTCCCCTTCGGTACAGAAAACTCCTGGAGACTGCAAGGCTTCACTGAGCACCTGTCCTGTGCGAGGACTGGCCCTGCCTGCCTCCAACAGGGAAGTTAACAGAGGGGAAAACTGCAATCTGGCTCTGGAACTGCATCATTCCTACCCCTCTTGGCTAATGTCTTCGGCAGGACCACAATTATAAACACAGAATTAACAGGAACTGAGAAACAGCAGCAGATCAAAAAGCAGGTTGCTCTTGCTTTTGGAGGATGCAAGACAGATTTCTTCCAAAGAGGCAAGGGAAAATCCCCCATCTTTACAGGTCAGGAATAGCGCCAGTAAATCCCTCCACTTTGTCCTTTCTCCTTTCATGGAATAGCCCAATGTGCCAGTGGGTGTTAAGCAAACAAGGGTGTGAGTTGCAGCTTCCTGTGCCTGACTATGCAGTTCCCGCACAGGTCCTTGCCCGAGCTAAGGCTGTGGCCCCGGACACAGACAGATAAAGTCCTGATCGAACACTAAGGGCCAAAGCTGGCACCAATGAGCAAGCCTGGTGAGCTTATATAACAAAGGGCTTGTCACCACTTCCTGCGATCCTCATTGCCAGCATTCCAACACAATGAGACACTCAGCAGCTTTGAAGTTCAACAACTCATTCAGATGGCCCCAGCAAAAAACTCTGCTGGGAGGTGGAGAGTCTGCGCTCTCTTACCTCACCTTCTCATCCCCTCCCCACGTTGTGCTTGCAATGTTACTACTTAAAAAAAATTTCCAAAAGTAATTAAACGATTTGCACTTGTTTTTAAGAACTATAAAATATTCCAACCTTCCAGCCATAAAAAGTGTATACATTCTGGTCGATTTCCTTCCAGTCTTTTTTCTACATAAGTAGGTGGGAATGCAGTAATTGGAAAAGAATACAAATATTCATCATTTTTTTATATCCTGCGTTTAAAAAAATATTACTTTTGGCCGGTTGCAGCAGCTCATGCCAGTAATCCCAGCACTTTGGGAACTGAGGTGGGAGGATCACTTGAGTTTGAGATCAGCCTGGGCAACACAGTGAGACCCTGACTCTACATAAAATTTTAAAATTAGCTGGGCATGGTGGTGAGTGCCTGTAGTCCCAGCTACTTGGGAGGCTGAGTCTGGAGGATGATTTCAGCCCCGGAGGGGGAGGCTGCTGTGAGCTATGATGGCACTGCTGCACTCTAGCCTGGGCGACATAGCAAGGCCCTGCCTCAAAATAATAATGATAAATACACATATAAAAAATCAAAAAGTATTACGTCGTTGAGCGTTCTCTATCTTGACGATTTTGCAGTGGAGTTACTCAACTCAGCTTTTGTTGGCTGTATTCCCTCTCACTTTAGGCCACATATCAGCCATTTCCCATGGCTGGATATTCAGGTAATTTCCAGTTTGGGGTTTTGCCAAATGTTTTAGGTGCTTTTCCCTAGGAGGGCACCACTGGGGTCCCAGGGTAACAACTTTTAAGCCTCTCCACGTTGCTCTCTCACTGTTTCCAGTCACACTTTTTGATCTAAAACCAAGTCTACAACATTTTTAGGGCAACTTTGATTTATACAGTCTATTCACAGGCACCTTCTCAGCTGATCTCAAGACAGGAATGAACATCCTTTTTGTTTTATTTAACTTATTTTTGAGACAGAGTCTCGCTCTGTCACCTAGACTGGAGTGCAGTGGTGCCATCTCGGCTCACTGCGCCGTACCCTCCCAAACTTAAGTGATCCTCCTACCTCTCAGCCTCCCAATTAACTGAGGCCACAGATGCATGCCACTACACTTGGCTAATTTTTAAATTTATTTTGTAGAGATGAGGTCTCCCTATGTTGCCCAAGCTGGGCTCAAGCGATCCTCCTGCCTCGGCCACCCAAAGTGCTGGGATTACAAGTGTGAGAGCCCAGCCCACATCCTCATTGAAAACAGGCTCAGACGGGTGTGGTGGCTCATGCCTGTAATCCCAGCACTTTGGGAGGCTGAGGTGGGCAGATCCCCTGAGGTCGGGAGTTTGAAACCAGCCTAGCCAACATGGCAAAACCCCATCTCTACTAAAAGAATGCAAAACTTAGCCGGGTGTGGTGAGGCATGCCTGTAATCCCAGCTACTTGGGAGGCTGAGACAGAAGAATCGCCTGAACCCAGGAGGCAGAGGTTGCAGTGAGCTGTCGCACCACTGCATTCCAGCCTGGGCAACAGAGCAAGACTCAGTCTCAAAAAAACAAACGAACAAAAAACAAAACAAAACAAAAAGGAAACAGGCTCAGAGAGGTCAAGTGACTTGCCCACGGTCACAGTCTGACCCCGAACCCAGAATAACCCTGGGCAGAGCTCCTTCACTGGCCCACACTGCTTCCCTCATAGGCCCCTAGGCAGGCCAGTATTTGAGCAGGTACCATGGGGACTTTTTTTTTTTTTTCTGAGACAGTCTCACTCTTGTTGCCCAGGCTGGAGTACAGTGGTGCAATCTCGGCTCACTGCAACCTCCGCCTCCCTGATTCAAGCGATTCTCCTGCCTCAGCCTCCTGAGTAGCTGAGATTATAGGCGCCTGCCACGATGCCCAGCTAATTTTTGTATTTTTAGTAGAGACGAGGTTTCACCATGTTGGTCAGGTTGGTCTCGAACTCCTGACCTCAAGTGATCCTCCTGTCTTGGCCTCCCAAACTGCTGGGATTACAGGCGTAAGCCACTGCGCACAGCCAACATTTAAAAATTGAATGCATGATGATCTGAAACACAGCTTGCTACGGTCCCCAAGTCTCACCCTGTAATCTTAAATCCACCTGTTAAAGTCTTGACCATCCAACCCCAGAACCAATGCAGGAAAATGGCACAATCCTTCAGCAAAAGGGCTCAAGTAGTCTTTCTTTTATTCAGCAATGGGAAAGTTTCCCTTCTACCACTAAAGAACTAAGCAACAGAAAATGCCATGGCCCAATTAAGTCTAAGGAATAGACTTAATAATGACAATCTAATTTGCTCGTCTCTGAATTTAGACTATGAATGCAAGGTTACCTTAGATTTCACATTCAAACAAACCTTTGAAATTCAAATATATGGATCTTCTAAGGCAGCCAGGCCTCTTTCTGCAAGGGAAGCCCTGATTTCCCTTTTTGGGATTTTTTTTTGAAGAAAAGTCTGGGAAGACACAATAACGTATGAACAAAACGTACGTTTTGTTTCAGTACTCTTCACAGATCTAAAGTCCCTTCCCCATAACTATGAAGGCGGCCATCAGAAATGTGCAAGCATAAAATGACTCTCTAAATGAATCAATGTATACAACTGAAATTTACTTTCAGAGTAAGAAATGCTTGAATATATATGGAACTAGAAGCCGCCGAATGTTAAGAAATCCAATACTCTTAAGTGTCCACTAATTTGTAGAAAAAAGGTGTAATCAGAAGAAACCATCAAAAGCAAAGAGTAAGATATTTTCTAGGATAACCATTCCCAAAAAGGCCAGGAAGATAGAAAACCAAACAGTATAAAACACACAAAAAAGAACGTGCCTTCACACCTCAACCACTGACTACAATCTTTTACTACCAAACTTCTTATTTAGCACCCTCTGAGTTGTCACAATTTCTGCTTCCATTGGAGGCTTCAAGTCTAATCATCTGTAAGGATTCCTCAAACCAAACAGTTTGCCTGGATAAAGAAAAGTTTCTCTGCCTTTTCAAAACCAGGCCCACTTCTACCCTAGTCTGCAGGTGACAAAGAATCTGAGTCAAAGTTGCACATAAAATTCAAGGCAGGCCAGGCGGGGTTGCTCATGCCTGTAATCCCAGCACTTTGGGAGGACGAGGCGGGCGGATCACGAGGTCAGGAGATCGAGACCATCCTGGCCAATATGGTGAAACCCTGTCTCTACTAAAAAATAAAAAAATTAGCTGGGTGTGGTGGTGCATGCCTGTAATCCCAGCTACTCGGGAGGCTGAGGCAGGAGAATTGCCTGAACCAGGGAGTCAGAGGTTGCAGTGAGCCAAGATCGCGCCACTGCACTCCAACCTGGCGACAGAGTGAGACTCCGACTAAAAAAAAAAATTCAAGGCAGAGGGACAAGGGGCAAGTAGGCAAGACCTCAAAGCATGCCCGGGTTGAGTGTCTGCACTTTGACAACCTTCAGGCCCAAGGCCTGGGAATATCATCCAGGCTGTGACAGCATTCTCAGCAGTCCTGTGGGTGACGAGGAAGTGATGACACCAACTCCCACCATCTCATCACTTCACAGTCACACCACAGATGGCTTTCAGATGATCCAGAGCCCCACAGAAGCCCGGCAAGCAGGAGCTGACTGATGGCAACGTTATTCCTAGATCTTTACAAAGTGTTTCTTCTGAGCCTGTAAAGCGAGCTCTGCCAGCCAGAGTAGCCCTCTGATGGAGCAGTGAAGGCATAAGGAATTGTCCAGGGATCCTCAAGGGGCTCTTCGATTGAGCCCAGCAAACATCTTCATCGAGGCTAATGTTTCTTTCCCTCTGGGGACCTGAGCACTTACTGTTTTTCAAAGAGCTTCTCCCTGGAAGGACGTCCTCTGAAGGTCAGCATCCTGCATTGGCTCAGAGCCCTGGTTTTCCCTTTCCCCTCTTGCACTGCTGTCTTCTGAAGACTTCAACTACGATGCCAGCAACTTTACATGGCTTCTTTCGAACTGCCATCGTTTGCCTGGACATCCTGGAATGCCTCTAACTCCACGAGGTGCTGCCATCAGATGGGAGAACTCCATCTCAAGGGCAGGTGACTAGCTCTGTCCACCCCCAGAACACACATGGCCTGCTCCCCCATCTCCTTAGTGCCCCCATGTCTTTCCTTTTGGATGTGCTGCTCGGTAGCTCTGTCCTTTCCTGCTTCGTGTTTCAACAGAAACAAGCAGTCTGAGTTGTACGAGGCCTCCTCCGCCCAACTCTCCGACCAGCAGGGCCATTCCCGGCCCAGACTCCGTGACCCCAGCACATGTTCCGTCTGGCTCTGACAGAATGTGGACAAATGCTCTGATGGACTGAGTAACTCACAAACTCCCACAGAGGATGTCTCAGCTATTGACAGAAAAATCTATCCTCCTGACAAGCGCTCGGTCAATTTCTCTTGATTGCCCAGTGTCATCTGAGAGCTGCCTAAGCAGTCAGTTGCAGTATTTCAGGCCCTTGGTGCCTCTGCCTAAAGCATTTGATGTCCTCCTAACTGAGGTCCTCACCTCCATGGCCAGCTTAGAGCCACCCCCCACCCACCCTTTGTAAACTATCCCCTCAGGCTACAGACATACAAGTGTCCCTAAAGCATGAAGCTGACCCTTTCACTCCCTCCCTCTACCACCTTTCATTACCCACACCTGGCTTCTCCTCCATCATCTACTAGGGACCATTCAGAAGGCCCCTCTCTCAGGAAGTCCTCCTCCACATCCACCAATCTCTAAATATCCAAATCCTCCCTATGCATGAAGGCCCAACTCCCATGCCACCTCCTCCATGAAGCCTTCCTTGATGCCCCTTTGGCAGCACTGTCCTGAGAATGCCTATGGAGTGTACCTGGCCCAAACCAGACACTTTATCGACAGTAGAGAGCTATGGTTTCTAAATGGCCATCAGCTGACACAGAGCTGACCCCATCACTGTCCCCTGCGTCTGTGTAACACAGACTGACTGCCTGGCTGGAACCCCAGCTCCAGCTCTGCCCATTACTAGCAGTGTCATCTAAAATAAGATACAAACTTATTTGCCTCAGTTTTTCCATCTGCAAAATGGGACTCTTTTTTTTTTTTGAAATGGAGTCACTCTCTGTCGCCCAGGCTGGAGTATAATGGCGCGACCTCAGCTCACTGCAACCTCCGCCTTCCGGGTTCAAGCAATTCTCCTGACTCAGTCTCCTGAGTAGCTGGGACTACAGGCATGTGCCACCACGCCTGGCTAACTTTTTGTATTTTTAGTAGAGATGGGGTTTCACCATGTTAGCCAGGCTGGTCTAACATCTCCTGACCTCGTGATCTGCCTGCCTCAGTCTCCCATAGTGCTGGGATTACAGATGTGAGTCACTGCGCCCAGCCAAAATGGGACTCTTAATAGAACTTGCCTCCTATGGGGTGTTGTGGGAATCAGTGAGCTAACGTACCTCAAGCTCTTAGATCAGAGCAGTGATCCTAGGTAAAGCTTAACCATAAGCAGACCCATCAAGATAAGGACAGGTTCACTTTTTGAAGACCACATCATCAGCCCAGAAAGGGCAAGCCCACTGACTTTACTGTGGCTATAGAAAGCCCGAAGTTCCAAACTGGACTGAGGCCCGAGACACACAGGCCGAAATAATATAAAACATTCATAAAGCTCTTCCTAAATGCTAGACATTACGCTCAGCCATTTCAACAAACGATTTTATTTAATCCTCACAATGACCCAATGTACTTCCCCAGAACCTCATCTCCCAAATGCCTTACCATCTGTAAAATGGGGGTTGTCACAGCACTACCTCAAAGACCCACAGTAAGGATCAAGTACTGGAAGTGTTGCCTATGGTGACAGAGTGAATGGTCAGGAAACACCATCTATTACTATTTTACCTACATAGCGGATGGGGCATTCCAGACCCAGAGAATTTAATCACTTGTCCCAAGTTACTAAGCTTCCAAGCACCAGAGCTAGGATTTGAGCTCTGGACTTCTGACCCTAAAGCCAGTGAGTGTTTCACGCCACCACAGTGGGACACACTTGGGTTCTGCTGTGTCTGGAGCAACAGCCCTGGGCTCCTGTGGTATATGACCTTGCCAGCTAGCCCCCACAAGGCGGCCAAGAACCAGGACAGGGAATGCCCAACCCTGACATCACACTGCTTTCAGCCAGACAACCTCTGCTCCACTTGCCACCTACTCCTCTGGAATCCACTTCTGACAGTTCCTTTGCTGAGACTCCCCAAATCCACCTGGGAATCTGACCTTGTTCCCCATCCAGTCACCTGCCTGCACAGTTAACACCTCAGTGCCAACTTCAACTCACCCACTGGGAACCTGCTCTAGCCTATTACTTCCTGCCCACAGGAAGCTCCTAGACTTGGGCTCCATCAAGACCCCCACAGTTGTGACATCAAAGCATCCTTGCCCTTAGCAGCTGGGGTCCTGGCTGGGAATCTGACTCTGTGAACAATGTTATAGCCTGCAGCTTCTCTCTGCCTTTGAAGATACAATTGCACATCTGAGGGTCCTTATGAGAAGCAAGGTTAGACTGGTTCTACTGGACCTCAGAGAGTTAAACCAAGACAGTAGTCGAATCTACAAAGAAAAAGTTCAGCCAGCAGAACTCCTGTGAATACCAGGTGCTAAACAAGCTAGAGTAAACATTTAAAAAAAAAAAAAAAAAAAGTCAACCTCAGCTGTGCAAAGGTGGCTGGACAAAAGGTGATAAATCTCAACCCTGGAAGTTTTCAGCTTGGAAGAGGGTTGGATGGGGTGATCCTCAGCTCTCTGGGACACCAAAGGTCAAGGATAGCCGCTTTCTACCTTGGCTGCAGATCACAATCATCTAGGAGCTTCAAAAACTACTGAAGCCCTGGCCCCATCTCCAGAAATTAATTAATCTGGGATGGGAGCCTAGGGAACTGAAATTTGTAAAATAATGTGCAGGTAATTTTACTGTGCTGCTAGGCCTGGTCCTGGGTTCAGTGACATGATGTGACACACAGTGCGGTGAGTCAGGCAGACACCCTCAGCCTCTTAGAACCACAGTCATGTTCAGCAGTGTTCAGAAATCTGCATTTTTTCCTGGATTTATTCCCCATGAACACTCCTGGACTTAATCTGTTCCTTTAATACCAATTTTGTTAATGTCATCAGCCTCACAGCAAACACTGCAGGATGGATTTTCCTGACACCAGCATGAGCCAGAAAAAGAGAAACAGGCTAGAGTGGTCTGGAAAAAATCTCTCACTGATTGAAGACACGGGACACCTGGGTTGATGGGGGACAGAAAGGGGTGGGGTGCAGAGGAAGAACTTGGTGAATTATGATCACCTGGACTTTTTGCAGGTGTTAAAAAATTTGAGTGACCAAAATCGTGTGGCCCACACAGGCCACACCTTCAAATCCTACCCATTCTGAACTCTCCCACCAGCCACACCCACCTCAGCCCAAATGCTTCTCTTGTTTGTTCAGGGAGTCATTTACCTGCCTGTCTACGCTGGCAATGAATTTCTCCCTCTCCAATACCCACTCCTGGGCTCTGAGCTAGAGCACCCAGGCTTAACCGTCTCTGATTGTCCCATAGGACTCAGCGCAGTGCTGGAATATGGTCGGATGACTGAACACTACACCCCCTCTCCACAAAAATCACTGTGAAAACTGAAACACTCGCTTGGTTCAAGCCACATGGGCAGGGCAGACCACCGTAAGTGATCGCCTCAAATACACCTAGACAGCCCAGCCTCTGGTATCAGAGGAGGACGCCAACTTCACCAGAGGCAAGACAAGGCTGTCTTGGCCACATCCCACCCACCACAGCAGGTTTGGCATTCTGCCGTGGTGGGTAAAGATGAAGTCCTAGTTAATACCTAGTTACTTTCCTCAGATGTCAGGAGTTGAATGTGTAATAAGCGTATGGGTATCTGCTGAAGAAAGGTGTCATTTTATAAAGACAGGCCTTCATCGTCCTTATCATAATCACTGATGAGACCTAAACACTGTCAGGGCAAGATGGAGTCAAAATATTTCAGTCTAAAAACGTACCTGAAAAAACAGACAGATCATTAACAAACAATACAGGGTGTCCAGAAACACACTAGCCATTTGGAAAACAAGATGACAACCATACTTCATACCATGAAATCAAACTCTAGGGGGATGGAAATTTTAATGTAAAAAAAAAGAAAAAAGAAAAGAAAATCCATTAACGTATTAGAAGAAAATATAAATACTAGAGTAGGGAAGACTTTTCGTTTTTTTGAGACAGAGTCTTGCTCTGTCTTCCAGGCTGGAGTACACTGGCACGATTTCAGCTCACTGCAACCTCTGTCTCCTGGGTTCAAGCAATTATCGTGCCTCAGCCTCTGAAGTAGCTGGAACTACAGGCGCACGTCACCACACCCAGCTAATTTTTTGTATTTTGAGTAGAGACGGGTTTCTGCCATGCTGCCCAGGCTGGTCTCGAACTCCTAAGCTCATGTGATCCACCCATCTCGGTCTCCCAAAGTGCTGGGATTACAGGCGTGAGCCACTGTGCCCAAATGGGAAGACTTTTCTCAGCAGCATGCTCAAGAAATCATGAATGTGGAGACTGATTAAATAGAAAACAATTCATTGTAACCAACAATTGCCACATATAGAACCAAAAGGCAAATTACAAACTTTAAAAAAAATTCTGCAACCCAAATGGCAGAAAAGGAGCTGCCATTGTTAATCCACAAAGCATTCTTATGAATCAACAGAGAAAACCCTGCAGCAGAAAAGAATGAACAGATGATAAAGTAAACAATTTTAGAAAAGCAACACAAATGGTCAACACACATTTGCACAAGGAATCCAGGAAACTGCAAATGCAACTAACTTGCAGTAGAATTCCCAGGATTGTGTGAGAAGGGTAGAACAGGTGTCAACTTGTAAAGACTTTCGAGAACACAATTTGAAAGTATGTATCAAACTTTTTGCTGTCTTATCCAACAATTCTCAGAATCAACCCCAAGGAAATAATCACAGACCTATGCAAATAATTAAGTTACAAAGATGTTCATTATGGCACTGTTAAATTGGTGAAAATGAGGAAAAGCCTAACGTGTAAACAGAATACAATGCAGCTATTAAATTACCATTGTTAAATATTTAAGATATTGTAGACATCTTTCCGTGTCTTTAAGTTTAAAAAAAATAGATGGTATTAATTTTTGTGGAGGAAAAAACAAACATATATATATATATATATGCACTGAAAAATGGCTAGATAAAAAAGTAGTAAAATGTTAATGGTGGTTTCTTTGAATTATAGAATTAGGATTGGCTTCTGAGTTTTGCTTACTTATTATTTTCTATACCAAACTTGTCTTAATTTTGTTACAAGGGGTAAAAAGTTAGTCAAAAGATAAACGCGGAACTATAGCTCAAAATGCAAGCTGGCCCCTTTCTGAGGAACTGGCTCAGAGCACAGCCAACTTGGGGCCCCACACAGGGCAGGTAGGCACCGCGCCATTTCGCAAATGCCACACAGTCCCCAATCACATGTGTGGCTTTGGAATGCACCAGAGGGATTACCAGGCTGTCTGGTTTTCTGGGAGTGTACATCCAACGAAATGGTAAAGTTTCACTGTTAAGAACTTTCTGATGATTTTCATTTTTAGAATTTAGCTGTAGCCTGGAGAAACCTGAAAATTCTCATTCCTCCTAGTTCTGTTTGCATCCTCCCCGTAGCCCATGTACCAGTGAACCCACAATATAAGGGACCACTTCCTATCAGAAGCAGCCAGCAATGAAATGCTCTGCTGAGCAAAACAGTGGCTGCTCCAGCCCTGTCCCTGGAGACTTAATCACTGCACTGTCTCCACCCTCCTGTGGTGCCCAGCTCAGCCATGCAACACAGCAGGTGGCCTCTTTTGAATTAGGAGTATTGGGGCAATTTCAGACCAGTGGCAGGTGGGGCCCAGCCCCTTGCCACCTTCCTCTATCCCTGGCAAATACACCATGGCATGCCCCAAGCTCTGGCCACCCCTGACTGCACACAGCAGAGTTCCCCTTCCAATCTCAGCCACTGTGGATGGGATCCCATCTGTCTCGGATGCCCCAACCACACCTTGCTCTGGACCCATCTCCCATGAGGCCTCCTCTTCCCGATGGTTTTCCCCATTTCCTCCTACACAGAGCCCACACAGAGGGCCATCTATTTCTTCCCTGGGATCTCAGGCACCTCCTGGACCCCTAGGCCTCAGCTGCTAAATCTGCTTCATTGGTGGCTGCTCAGGGCCAAAACCCTGCAGCCATTCTGGCTCTTCTCCCTCATCTCTGTCAGGAAATCCCAAGGCCCAATTTCACCACACACGGGAATCTGCTCTCTTCTCATCACCTGCTGCCACAGCCCTGCTTCCAGCGGTCTGCCCGCTGGTGCCCTCTGCTCTAAAATCTCCAGAGCCACCCTTTAAAAACCCAAGTCAGTTGCGTGGTTGGCTCCTCTGCTCAGAACCCTCTGCTGCCCCCATCTCACCCAGGGTTAGCGAGGAAGGCTTCTTCGATGCTTGTGAGGCCCGACTTCCTCTGCCCCACACCTCTCAGCCCTCATCTGCCTTCACACCTCCTCCTCGCCTGCTCCGCTCAGTCACATTCATCTCTGCATTGCTCCCCGAACCACCCAGGCATGCTACTGCCTCAGGCTTCTGCACTGTTCCTCTTCCCTCTGTCTGGAATGCCCTCCTCGGAGAGCAGGGTGGTTCATGCCATCACAATCTGTAGCAAGGCCCTCTCTGAGCACCCATACAAAAAGCATCCCACCCCAAATTCACACTTGCCCTCGCCTCTTTATTCCTCTTTACTTTCTTCACAGTCCCTACCCCTGACATAACTATATTTACCTGACTCCTGTCATGAGAGAGCAAGCTCAGGGGAGCATAGACTCTTATCTGCTTTGTTCATGGTTCTATTCCCGGCACCAAAACAGAACAATCCCCAGCACATAGCAGGCTCTCAACAATGAATGAATGAATGAGAAGAAAGGACTTGGCATGGGCTCTCACAGCCACACTGGGAACTCTGGGTCCAGCCTGTAAGTCAAGGCCCAGCAGTGGGCCAGGGGATCTGCTTCCCCCACCCACCCGCCCACCTGTCGAGTCACTCTCCCCTCCTTAGCCTTGGGAAGCCCCTTTCTGACCAGGAGTATTATATGCTGCTTGGAAAAAACTGGGCCTGAGTCACTCCCTGGGGCTCTAATTCTCTCTCCATCCCCTGGACCCACCTCCAAGATCCTTCCTTTACAGCATAATGGGAAATCCAGAGACAGCTCCCCTTGGAGAAAATGGAAAGGAACTGAATGATTTAGAGGAAAATTCAGTTCTTCCTGCCTCGGGAGTTAGGAAAGCTCAAATTCTCAGGAAGTTAGTGCCGTTGAAAGTGAAACATTAATAGAAATATTACTGGAAAATACCAAACAGGAAGAGAAGGAAAATTCCATTGTGGAAGCAAGGTCCTCTGTCAATGCTCCTTAATGGTCTCAGCAAAGCGTTTCAGAATCAAAACACAGGAAGAAGCGGAAATCAATCAGGCTGTCACCCTTCCTGTAGACTCCAGCTTCGGCCACGCCACCTCCACACCACGCCGGCACAAAGGGCACTGGCCTCAACACAAGGTCAATACACACAGCAGATACCGGCCGCCAGCTCTGCCTCTGCTGCGAGGCAGGGCAGAAGGCACTCCTCCCCGTGAGCCTCTGTTTCTCCATCTGCAAAAGGGAGATTACAGCCCGTTCCTCAGAGTGGCTCTGAGAAGCAAACAAATTACCGGTGTGAAACTGCCCCCTTTAAGCTGTGGAACACTTACCTAAATGTTGAAATCAGTCACTTCTACCATGCCAACAGAGGGGATATTTTACAAAGAGTAAGTCTAGCCACGAATAAGGCAGAGACAATAGAGCAAATTCGGGCATGCGATTGTGCAGTAGTATGGCAGAGTGGTTACAAATAGATGCTGGATCTGGCTTCACATCTCATCTCTGCCACTTACTGGTTGTCTGACTTTATTATTATTATTATGTTTTTTTAGATGGAGTCTCGCTCTGGCGCCCAGGCTGGAGTGCAGTGGCCCTATCTCGGCTCACTACAACCTCTGCCTTCCGGATTCAAGCGGTTCTCCCACCTCAGCCTCCCAAGTAGCTGGGATTACAGGCATGTACCACCACGCCCAGCTAATTTTTGTATTTTTAATAGAGACGGGGTTTCACCATGTTGGCCAGGCTGGTCTCCAACTCTCGACCTTAGGTGATCCACCTCGGCCTCCCAAAGTGCTGGGATTACAGGAAGTGCTGGGATTACAGGCGTGAACCACCCCGCCCGGCCGACCTGACTTTAGACAAGTGACTTAACCTCTCTGTGCCTTGGTTTCCTCATACGTAAAAACAAGAATAGTAGCAGCAGTAGTAGTAGCTACCTCAAAGGACTGTAGTGAGGAGTAAGGTTACATACAAAGCACACAGAACTGCACCTAGCTCAGAGCATGTACAATAAAAGTATTAGCTAATATTACTGTAGTGGAAAGCTCCCTTAATTCAAGTGATTGTGCTTTTCTTACTCAAATACCGCCTCCTCACGCTGCTTCTCCTGTGGCTCCATGAAATCAAGGCCCTGCCCAGAACAGTCTCTGTGCCAAGATGGCTTTTAGCTCACCCACACCACTTTATTTACAGATAAATTCTGACATACAGATGTGAGTTTGAACCTTGGTTCCTGTGTCCTCAACCAGAAGATAAGCTTTTCAGGGGCGGGCACTATCCAGGCCCTGGTTCATCCCTGTATCCACACAGCTCCTCATGGTGGCCTGAATATAGCAATTCCTCAGTCAGCACAGGCCATCTGAAAGTTAGGATGTCAAAGACGACCACCGCCTTTGTCCTGCGGAAAATGCACCACCTTCTGGGCACAGTGGCTCACACCTGTAATCCCAGCACTTTGGGAGGCCAAGACGGACGGATCACTTGAGCCCAGGAGTTTGAGATCAGCCTGGGCAAGATCGTGAAACCCCATCTCTACTTAAAAAAACAAAACAAAACAAAACATTATCTGGGTGTGCTGGTGCGTGCCTGCCTGTAGTCCCAGCTACTTGAGAGGCTGAGGTGGGAGAATCGCCTGAGCCCGGGAAGTTGAGGCTGCAGTGAGCTGTAATTGTGCCACTGCACTCCAGTGTGGGGGACAGGAGTGAGATCCTGTCTCAAAAAAAGAAAAAAGCACCACTCCTACCGCCACCATCAACCAACTTCAGAAAACCACAGGGTGTGCTGCCGTCAGCCAGCCAGCATCCCAGCTCTGTTGGAAACTCACACGTCCCAGTTTATTTTCTAGGGCCAAGCTGGCCTACCCGTTCCCCACAGGTCACCACTTCTGGGCTCTCCCAGCACAAGCTAAACTAATCAGGGGAAGGCTTGACCACAGGCAAGTTCAACCTTGCTGACTCATCAGAGGAAACCACAGCTGTTTCAGATTTGACTTTTAAAGCTAATTTTTATGGGTCAGAAATGCTCTGGGGGCAAAAAGAGGATACGGTCAAGTCATGGGGGTTAAGCCCTGGGGTAATCAGTCATGTTCTGAGATTGTCAGATTAGAGAGGACAGTCACCTGATCTCTTTCAAGGAAACTTAAGTTCCTTGTTGATCAGGGCCAGTGTACCGCCAGTCTCTTTCTCCAAACAGAGCACACACAGCCTGGCGAATCCTTGAAGGGAAGGAATGCTTGGTGTTAGAATGAGAAGACATGACAGTTACAAGACTCACGTTTTGTGCAGCTGTCCCTTGGGATGTGCCAACTCTGTGCTCAGAATTTCTCTATAAAATAACTCAAGTGCTGCATTAACATCTCATTTCTGGAACTCTGAGGCAGATGGAAGAGAGAGAAACAGAAAAGCCAGATCTAGGGCCTCTTCTAGGGACACCAAAGACAAGCTTGAAAGCGGAGAAATTAGGGCAGAGGGCTGCAAGTAGCATTAAGTAAAGAGGAGGAGGAGACATGTAACACATATTCCTGTAAATATCCAAGCTTTATACTACTTATTTTCATTGAAACCATGGAAAATAGAGGAAGCATATAGGTTTTGAACTCAAGACTGCACTGGTGTGATCCTTGCTCTATCACTTTGTAGCTGTGTGACATTAGGCAAGTCATCAACCTCTCTAAGCCTCAGTTTCTTTACCTGGAATATGGGGATAAGGTAGATGATGGCACTGAAGGCTCTAATTAATGGCTTGCCTGTATCCCTGCCCTTTGCCATGGGACACTGCAGCTCCTCCTCTCTCCTTGAATCGTGGCTGGCCTTATGATTTGCTTTGGTCAACAGAAGGGTCAGCGTGCCAGTTTCCAACTTCAAGAGACCTCATGCGCTCCTGCTTTTTCTTGGAACCCTGCTGCCGTCATACGAACATGTGCTGGAGGAGGGGAGACCACACAGAACAGAGCTGAATTGTTGCAGCCCAAGGCCATCCTAAACCAGCCCACCAAACACGTAAGAAAGCCTAGCCAGGATCAGCAGGGCTGCATACCCACCCCACCCCCACTGACTGCAAAGGCATGAGTGAGCCCAACTGAGACCAGAAAAATGACTCAGATGTACAGGCTCGTGGCTATAATAAAAGCTTATCATTTAAAGCAGGGGTTGGAAACTACAGTGCACAGGTCAGCTGCCTGTTTTTTGTAAATAAAGTTTTATTGGAATACAGCTGTTCCCATTAATTTCCATATCGTCCATGGCTGCTTTCAAGCTACAGTGGCAGAGTTGAAGAGCTACGATAGAGACTACACGGCCCACAATCAAACCACAGGTGTTTTGGGGTGATTTGTTATGTAGCAACAGCTAATACAGTACCCAAGCCTCTCCCAGTGGGATGGTGAGAATTAAATGACCGAATAAGTGATTACTATGAAGCCTGGAGAATGCATTTCCCTTCTGGGGACTCAACCAGGAAAAACTGGATTTGATACACAGCATTTCTCTCACACTACTTTCAGGGGATGGGACTTCATAGGGGAAAGTGTCCCAAGCCTAACCACAGCTACCAAATGCGACCCTGACCTTTTCCATCAGTGACACTTTAAGAACTGGAGAATGTGGCTGTTCATCAAATGGGAATGACTGACAACTCATGTTTGACCCTGGCTTCAATCAAGCCCTACATCAATGATTGTATGTGAAACAGGACAAATGATAATTCACAACTATGCAGCAAGGCACATGAGACTTTCTTCCCTTTGTGGGCTCCAACGTCCCTCTGCAGTCTCCCGCCACACCTGCCCTGCTGCCCCCAGCCATCCTCTCCAGCCTCCAGGCCATGGCACTGGCTGCTTTATTCCCTTTGCATGAAAAGCCCTCTTCCCCACTCCCCTGCTTCGGGAATTACCACTCAGCCTTCTACGCTCAGCTCAAGGGCGATCTTCTCCTGAAAGCCCTCTTTGGCTTCCCAGGCAAGTTCAGGCCCTCCTAGCCCTCTGTACACACTTCTGGCATTCCTCAGGTTGTGATATTGTCTCTCTGGTTGTATCTGTCTCCCTGACTAGACCAGGAGAAGCTGGTATTCAACTGCAAACTGAGAAGCTTCCTTCTTGGAAAGTTAGCCACCACTTATTTCTCTCTGAACTCCCCCTGCCTAGCAGGCAGTTTAGAAACTGTTTGCTGGATGTTAAAAAAAAAAAAAAAAAAAAAAAGAAGTTAGACATGATATTATTTATTCTGTAACTATGGAAAAAGTGTTATTTAACTCAACTCTGGATGCTGACAAAATATAAAGTGTTGGTACACATCAGTATGTATTTAAAACCCGGGAAAACTGATGTCATGATGCATCCTGACTTAATTGTGGTGGAAACAACATTTATTTAATTATAATAAAAGAAACAAGACTTCAGCAGAAAACATAACTGGATAAGACCTGTTTGGCTGCACAAAAGGAGACCTACCAAAGTAACTGGCCTCTTTTGTAATCATTGTTTTTTTTTTTTAATAAAGCACAACTTGAAGGAATAATGTGTCTACCTATTCCAGTTTCATTTTCTCTTCCCAGGAGCTCAGGCCCTTACCGTCTCTCACCAGAACTACAACTGTGCCCTAACTTCGATCCCCAGATTTTGGCAGCTGTTTATAGCCTGGATGCCCCTTCACCATGGCTCTGAGTACATCCCTTCCCTGGCTCAACAACCTTCAAGGTCTCCCCTGTGGGGTCTAACTTCAAGCCCCTACCTCTCTCACATTGTCATCTCTCATTCCCCAAACAAGGCCCAGCTGCATGAAAATGCTGCTTTCCAAGAACAGGCCCCATGTTGAGATTTTATACACATACACACACGTACATGCACATGTCTATGTTCACACACACGTATACACTTACATATGCACACCCTGACACATAAGCACTCCTGCAGCCTGCAGTCACCCTCTCCCCTGCGCTGGGATTCCACTTCCAACTCTAGATCCAGCTCAAAGCCACCTCCTAGGTGATGATCTCCCCAAATTCTCCAAGATAAAAACACTGGGAAACAAAGGATGAAATTCCTGTCAATCTCCTCCAGGGGCTCAGGCCAGAGATATGGACAAATCTCCTGCATCCTTCATTACCCCCCCTCCTCACACTTATACCAAGACATCTCTGAGCACAAAGTAAATGCTGGGAAAAATGGGCTATGTTAGGGGAGAAACCATTAGAGTAAGGCTAGTTTTTCTTCCAAATAATTACAAACGGAAAAGTGGGTGGGGTGCTGTGGCTCTCACTTGTAATCCCAGCACTTTGGGAGGCCAAGGCAGGAGGATCACTTGAGCCCAGGAGCCTGGGCAACATAGCGACACCTGATCTCTACAAATAAAAAAATTAGCCAGGTGTGACAGTACGTGGCCCCAGTAACTCAGGAGGCTAAGGTGGGAGGATTGTTTGAGCCTGGGAGGTTGAGGCTGCAGTGAGCCATAGCTGCGCCACTGCACTCCAGCCTAGGTGAGAGGGTGAGACCTCTAACAATGGACAAAGACTAAATGAGGAGCCAGAAGTGGGTTTTCCTGGATCCATGAGTGAGGGGCAGAAGGAAGGCTGGATGTACAGTGTGCCTGGCCTCCCAAAAGCTGTCTGGCTGGAAATAATGTGAAAACAACTGCTTCCTGACTGCCTGATGGGGTGGGGGTGGAGGGGTGCTGGCCAAGGATCAGGAGGTAGCCACACACAGATGGCAGAAACAAGGGCATCCAGAGTCTCTGCATTCCAAGGCTGCCCTGACCAGAAGACCCAGACGGACAGTTAAGAAGAAGCCACTGTTGCATGAGTGGTTTTCAAAGCATGGTCCCAGGACCCTCAGCCACTTCCCCTCAACCTGGGAAATGCTGGAATGCAAATACTCAGGTCCCCCACCAGGCATGCTCAATTAGTTGCTGCAGGATGGACCCCAGCAATCTGTTGTAACCAGCCCTCTAGGCACACTAAAGTTTGAGGATCACTGCACTAGAACGTTCTGCTGACCCTCTCTGGCTGCCTCCTCCCTCCTGGGTAGAAAGAACATCTGGACAACTTCTCAAAAGATCAAAGGTCTTACAGTCACAACCTAGTAGGTGAAAAGCAGCCCAGAGAGATCTTCTAAATAATCATATCTGATCACAACACTCTCACAGCTAAATTCCTTCACAGGCCCCCTCTGTGCTTAGCTTACAAGGTCCTCCCTGATCCAGGCCCTGCCCAACTTATCTTAACCTCTCAATTTCAGTCACATGGGACTTCACCTGCAGTTCCCTGAAGCACAGGGCTCTTCTCCAGCCAACCATGGTGACCACTGCCCCCCTCACAATAACGGCCCTGCCTCCAAGGTGCACTCCTCGATGCCACACCCCCCAACCTCTTCCGTGCCCTTCATCCTTCCTGTAACCCTGTAACACAAGGTCTCATCATAGCACTCATCACCATCATGCCACTATGGCCTCTGTCATAGCATTCACTGCAGAGGGTCTCTGCTCCAGCACCCAGTAGGGGAGGGCACAGAGAAGACCCATAAGAAATATCTGGTGATGAAAAGAAGTCAAGTCTCAAACATCTTGACAACCTGGCTATAAAACAAATCATTTCTCAGTGTTTGAAACAGTCTTAATTGTAATTGGGAAAAAAATATTTACTGAAGTTTTGAACCACTAGCAGTGAAAGAGAAAGGAGATCTGCCCACCTGGGGCGTGGCTGCAGGGTAACAAGGAGGATGCATAAAGTCCGGTGCAGTTGGCCGTGACCCTATGTGCCTTCTTTTATATTCAAGACCTCCCCAGTGCCTGCACCAAGCCAAGCCTGGGCCATGCATAAGACTGCACGGAGCCTATCTGGTGTTTCCCTCACTGATCAACCACAAGCCCAGGGTCCTGGTGGCTCCCAGGGAAATCTACCCCCTCTCCCAAGGCAGCTCCTGGGTGGCCACCTGGCTCCCAGCTAGTTGTCATCTAGGTGTGGCATCCTGGGTGCTTAGGAAACCCAGAGTCCAAGCTTCCGAGGCGTGCCCCAAACTGCCTCCAGGGAGAGGTGGGATCCTCCACGGACTGCCCATGCAGATCAAGCAGGGGATGGGATATTCCGGGGACCTCGGGGAGAGGAGGCCAGGCAGGAAAACTAGAGGAGGGACATTCCCTTCCTCCTCTCTCCTGGCAAACAAATAAGATCCCTTTCCAAGCACCAGCTGGCAGGTAAGAGCCTGCCTCACTGCTGTCTGGACGTCCAGTCCTAAAAGGAACTCAGACTCTTAATCTGTCTCCCCCAGCCCAGGCCTGGGCAAAGGTTTATCTTTGGGGGAAGAAGGTGGGGAGAACAACAGACACGGACCAGGGCGCTGAGAAGGAAGACGCTCTCCCACCGGGCCTCAGATTTAATCAAAACACTGCCTTCCACCAGAAGTAGACAGAACAAGTATTATTTTATGGGGGAAGGGAGGGCTTCACAGGAGTGTGAAGGAGGAGGAGGGGGCCTAATCTGGCTGTAATTAACTCGTCTGCTTCAAAGGGAGGGAACTAGATGGCCTAATGCGCTAGGAAGGGGGTTGTCACAAAGTCCCCCCGTGTTCCTGGGACCGTATGGGGTAGGGTTGAGGTCAGGAAGGAAGCAGGTGAGGATAGGAGGGGTGGG
The DNA here is from genome assembly GCF_003255815.1 of Theropithecus gelada. Classification (NCBI taxonomy): domain Eukaryota; kingdom Metazoa; phylum Chordata; class Mammalia; order Primates; family Cercopithecidae; genus Theropithecus; species Theropithecus gelada. The sequence goes on along the minus strand of NC_037683.1, from coordinate 44,161,963 downwards.
GTCTCCTTCCAGCCGGGCCTGATAGGCTGACCCCCTCCCGCGCGCAGCGGCAGGAACTGACGGGTTCGGTGAGGAGCGCTCTTGGAGGCAGCGCATTTCAACCGGAAAAGCACGCGTGGAGGTTCCCGGAGCAGCTCCGGTACCAGGCAGCCCGATTTGGAAACCTGGAGCTGGGGGTGGGGCGGGGCGGGGCAGGGCCGGGCAGGGCAGCCGCGAGGGATTTACATATACACGCTGGAGACAGCCGGTCCAGATCTGCCACCAAGAATGCTGTGTAATATTGGGCGAGTCCCTTCCTTGCTCTGGACCTCAGTTCCCCACCTAGAGCGTGAGCGGAGGGTGGAGGCTGGAGTAAGGGGAGTCAGGAGTCAAAGCTCTTTGAAGTCCTTGACAGCTCCGACTCTGACTTTACTCCTTGGCAGCCGGAAGGGCTGGCTGGGTCCGTCTTCCTGGGACAAGGCTGGGCCGGGCGCTCTCGCTCGGGCTGTGGGCTCAGAGAGGAGACGTTCTGGGAGCAGCGGCGAAAGCGGTGGTGTCAGGAGGCCGCCGGTCCCAGGAAAAGAGAGCGGGAGGGGGCAGAACCGGGAAGCAGCACGCCAGCCCCGACCCAGGGTCCTAGGCCGAAGCTGAAGTAGGCACTCGACACCAGAGCGGTGGGTGCCTTGGTTTCCCCGTGCGCACCGTGGCTCTTTTGGAACCTCGGTAAGAGGCCAAGGGGCACCTTACCTTGTCCTTCTTGCCGGCCCCGCTCTCCTCCGCGGCTGAGGCGGCGCACTTGTTGAGCAGTTTCTTGCCTCCGCAAGCCGTCGGGCTCCAGGTGCGGCCGCCCGCGCAGGCGCCCCCCAGGGGGTCCCCGGCCCCGCCGCCCGCCACGCTCTCCACTTTGATGAGGCGGTGCTTGGGGGAGATGTAGCGCACCTCGGCCGGCGTGGCGGGCCGCCGCTCGCTGCTGCTGCGGTAGAGGTGCGGGGAGCCGGAGGAGGAGGACGACGACGCGGCGGCCCCCGCGCCCGAGGAGGCGCAGCAACAGCCCGCGGCGCCCGACGCGGACGAGGCCGAAAAGGCGCGTTGCACCCCGCCTGGCTCCCCGCCGCCGCCGCAGTAGTCCAGGCGGCACATGGCGCGCAGTTTGCGCAGCGACGAGCCAGGCCCGTTGTAGGGGTCCTCGAAGTCGCGTTCCTTCTGCGCGCGGTAGGCGCGGATGAGGTCGCTGGTGCTGCCGCTGTCGTCGGGCAGGGAGCCCGATGAGGCCGAGAAGCAGGAGGCGGTGGCCGGACCGCAGGACGCCGAGGCGGCGGAGGAGGCCTGCGGCACGGCCTGGGGGGGCTGCGAGGGCCGCTCGCCCCGGCGCCGCTGCTCGCGGTAGTCTGGCCGCGGCGGCTGCGGGGGGCTCTTGGTCTTGCTGTTGCCCAAGCTGAAGTACTTGTTTAGCCACTTGGCCATGGCGAGAGGCCGCCTAGGGCCGCGGCGTGGGAGCCCGGTCCGCCGCCGCGGCCATTCGGGGGGCAGCGCTGCCGCGCAGGTCCCTCGGCGCCCCGGCCCCGGCCCCGGCGGGGGGCGTCCGGGGCGCCCGCTCGCGACGCCAAGTTCAAGTTCTCGCCGCCGCCGCCGCCTCCTGCCGGCAGCTCTCTGGCTCCGGCAGCTGCAGCACCGCCCTCCGCCTAGCGCCGCCCGAGCTAGGGATCTCGCGCCCCTCGTGGGCGCGTCTCATGGGGTCCCGGCCCACGACCCGGGGGAGAGCGGAAGGTCCGAGCGCTACCGCCGCAGACCCTGTGGCCGTAAGCCCCCCGCCGTGGAGCGCGCTCCTGCCCCGTCGGAGCCGCAGCCTCCGCCTTGGCCGGGATCTGCGGCTGCCGCGGGAACTTCTCGGCGTCCTCGGCTCCCTTCTTCCTTCCTGCGAGCGCTGGGGCGAGCTCTGCCGCGCAGCCGAGGAGAATGCGGCCGGGAGAGACAGCGAGCGACGGAGGGAGGCAGCCGGCGCCCGCCCGAGCCCGCGCGCCCGTGCCCGTCCCGGCGGCGCCTGTCGCTGCCACTGCCGCCTCCCGAGCCGCCGCGTGTGTGACACTCAGGCCGCCAGAGCCCGCCCCGCGCCGCCGTCCCGCCCTCCCGGAGCCCGCGCGCGCCCCGCCCCCCGCCCGCCCCCCGCCCGCCCCCGCAGACCCAGCACCGCCCACCCCCGCGAGCCTGGCCCGGGGCCGCGGCCCAAGCCCCGCCTCCCTAGCGCCCGGGGCCGGGGTGGGCGCACCTCTCCGCTCCGGCACGCGCCACCTCCCGCGGCCGCCCAGGCGCCAGCACCAGGGTCGTGCCCCAGGGCGCCGGGGTCCCGCCGCGCAGCCGGCTCCGCCTAGCTTGCTGCTCGCCGCTGCCTCGGGCGAGAGGTTGCCTGGCGGAGCCTGCTACGCGCAGAGGCCAAACCTGTCCGCAGTCCTCCGGGACCCCGCGCGTTGTTCACTCCAAGGATCCCCCTGTCGGGGTTGAGGAGTGGGGGTGGATTAACACGGAACCTTTCTAGTTTACAGCGTGGCCCGTGTGGAGGAAATGCAGTGCCGAGTGTCCTTAGGGACAGACTGGCTGTCTCCCTTTTCCTTAAAGGGACAGACTCCGGTTCAGCCCCGTGCACCGGGTCTTCGGAGGAATCTTTATGCTAATGAGTGTATTAGCAGTCCAGATGACGGATGTGGCCGGGATAGGCGGTGGGAGCCGGGCCCAGCACCAATCCGAGGGCAAGTCTAGGGGAGGTCGGAATGTTTGCTTACCTTTTCACCTCTGAGGAAGTCGAGGCTTTAGCCTTGTTCACTGCCAGCCTGGCGGAGCAAGTTGTGGGAACGTTTAATGCCTTATGTTGTAGGGACTGGCAGGGCTCCATTTAATACAGGAACTCGGCCGGGTGCGGTGGCTCACGCCTATAATCCCAACACTTTGGGAGGCTGAGGCGGGTGGATCACGAGGTCAGAAGTTCAATACCAGCCTGGCCAAGATGGTGAAACCCCGCTGTAAAAATAGAAAAATTAGCCGGGTGTGGTGGCAGGCACCTGTAATCCCAGCTACTCGGGAGGCTGAGGCAGAGGTTGCAGTGAGCCGAGATCGCACCACTTCACTCCGGCCTGGGCAACAGAGCCAGACTCCGTCTCAAAAAAAATAAATGACCTCATTTTACAGATGGAGAAACTGAGGCCCAGGGGAAAGTCACACAGGTGGACTTGGATGCCAGTTCCTAAATCTGGTGGCACCACAATTATGTCTTTTCCAAGAGTCTCTTCTTTGCGATTTCAGATCATCCTTTGATTATTAACCAAAATTGGGGAAATAGGCCCAAGGAGTGGCCCAATTTGCTCAGTGTAACTTTTCCTGGGATCTGCACCTAGGGGAGGTGGCATGCTCCCTGTTGAGAGGGAAATGCTGCCTGAAGATGAAGTAGCTGCCACTAGTGCCTGGTGCTGCTTTGAATTTGCCTGGGCAAGCCCCAAAATGTGACTTAACTCTGAGATGTGGGCAGCTGAGAGCTGAGAAATTCTCTAAGAATGTTGATTTACTAAAACAATAGCCCGAATCAAGAATCTGCATTTACTGTCCATCTATTATAGATGTGATTTGGGGGAGTCTGTTTTTCCGCTATCCTGTAGTAACAGCGGGAACTGTGAGGGCAGACAGCAAGGCCAGGGGCTCTTTTGATCACATTGTAGTTCTGCACGCTGGAAGTGGAGGTCAAACTCTCAGTCTGAGACACTTGGACAGGGAAGACCTGAGAGCTGTTACTGCTTCCTCTCTGTAACCCACCCAGACTCATGCCTGAGGCCACAGCGCAGAAGTTATAGAAGCAGGACTCGAACTAGGTCTTATCCTGAAGCTGACCTCCGTCTGCTCAGCCACACACAGTAGTAAAGTGGAATTGACTTCAAATTTGTTCTTCCAGAATCAAGCTATTTGCCCTTTCCCTCCTTGGTCAGACAATACTGTCATCCTCTGTGGCCAATTGAATTTTCCAAACCCACTATGTCTCATAGTCACAGATACTGTCACCAACTACACAGCCTCTTCATTGCCTGAGATCTATTTATTTAGCATTTCACAGTAAATAATCTAAGGGGTGTGTGTGTGTGTGCGCGCGCGCGTTTGATGTGTCTGGGGCATGCAGAGAGGACCCAGAAGTTGACCTGGCTAGGATGTTTATTTTGAATATACCTAGACTTAAATATCTCCGTTACCCTTTAAATTGCTCCTCTGTCACATTGGCACTTAATTATCTTGCATATAAGGAGGCCTCAGTAGAAAACCTGAAAGGCAAGGACATCCTTGTCTTAAGCCCCACCTTTCATCCAACCACAAATCCTCCCCAGCTACGTTCCTTCCCATTTCTACTTCTGAGCTCAGATCCTGGCAATAGGCCAGGCCATCTGAGACAAGAAAGTCCTCTCTGGAATCTGGAAGCTTGCTCCCTTCTTTTGCCTTGCACATGGAAGGGTTATCTCTGCCTTTTCCAAAGGTTCAGGAAGAGACGTTATATTTCGTAACTTATTTTTTCCATGTCACTTTCAGCAGGCCATAGGGTCGTATCCACTTTCCCATGTGATACCTCTGCTGGGGTGTAATTTGCAAGCCAGAATTATTGTAATGCTATAGTATTATGCCAAGAACGTCCAGAGCACTTGTGTATCTGCTCAACCCTTAGACACTCTGTATATAATTAACCCTCCTCAACATCCCTGCAATCTGGTGTTATTCCCAGTTTACAGATGGGGTAGCTGGCCTAAGGTGGTATTTACCTCAAGCAGGCAAAAACCACATGGGTGTTTTCCTTTAGGAGCTTGTAGAGACAACTATCCAAGACTCAGAGTCCGAAATAATCATTCTGAAGGGAAATAGAAAAAGCTTCCTAAGGACTATGCCAAATGGTTTAGGAAGGCAAACACTTGTGGGAGAAGTATTAGAGCACTATAGGAAGGAAGAGATGGACGGACTGTCTTTTCAGAGATCCAGCCACTCCGTTTTACAGAGGGCAAACTGGTACCGGTGAAGGGAAGAGATTAAATCAAGAGGCACAGCTAGGATTGGTCTCCAGTCTCTTGACATCACAAACTCAACATTGTCTGATGCTGTAAACTGTGTCCATCATTTTTGGAATTTTTGCTTTTCATGTCCTCCTCCAGTCCCACCCTAGTTTTCTTATTAGAAAGGTTGAGTATGGCCCTATTTCTGTTTCTGTTCTATCTTAGCCTATCACTTTAGAACAAGAGCCCCTCAAGCTGCCAGGGGCATGGTGTCTCCTTTGCTGCGCCTCTTTCCAGTATCTGGAGGAAGGCTGTGCCACTTGTACAGGTCCAGAAAAAGAGTGCCACCACCAACCCAACAGACTCATCTACTACTACTTCTTCTTCTTTTTTTTTTTTGAGATGGAATCTGGCTCTGTCGCCCAGGCTGGAGTACAGTGAAGTGATCTCAGCTCACTGCAAGCTCCGCCTCCTGGTTTCATGCCATTCTGCCTCAGCCTCCCAAGTAGCTGGGACCACAGGCCCCCACCACGACGCCCAGCTAATTTTTTTGAATTTTTTTTTTTTTAAGCAGAGACGGGTTTCACTGTGTTAGCCAGGATGGTCTCGATCTCATGACCTCGTGATGCACCCGCCTCAGCCTCCCAAAGTGCTGGGATTACAGGCGTGAGGCACCGCACCCAGCCCTTTTTTGTTTGTTTGTTTGTTTCTTTCTTTCTTTTGAGACAGTGTTTCGCTCTTGTTGCTCAGGCTAGAGTGCAATGGGATGATGTCGGCTCAACACAACTTCCACCTCCCGGATTCAAGCGATTCCCCTGCCTTAGCCTCCTGAGTAGCTGGGATTACAGGTGCGCACCACCATGCTGGGCTAATTTTGTATTTTTAGTAGAGATGGGGTTTCTCCATATTGATCAGGCTGGTCATGAACTCCCGACCTCTGGTGATCTGCCCATGTCGGCCTCCCACATCAGCCTCCCAAAGTGATGGGGTTACATGTGTGAGCCACCGCACCTGGCCTCATCTACTTTTTTTTAGATAACATTATTCAGTTCTGTCCATTGAATGGTAACGTCAGTCCCCTGTCTGTGTACCAGGCCCTGGGGGATGCAGAGATCATCTGAACCACAGTCTGTCACCAATAATTATACAAGGCAAGACGAGAGAAGTGCAAGACAGAACAAGGGACAAAGAGCTGTGGGGCTATGGGGAAGGGAGATTTTAATTATGAGACGGGGTAGATCATAATGGGTTCTTAGTAGAGGTGATATCTGGTCTGGGCCTTGAAGAGTGAGTAGCATTATGATATAGTAGAAGTAGACAAGAGAATTCTACACAGAGAGAGAGGTGTAGAAGCCACACATCATGAAAGGCATAGAAGCAAGAACATGTGGCAAACCACTTGGGCCATAATGAGTTTCCAAGTGGAGTAGGAGTAGCTGAGAATCTGTGAATGCACGGAATGGTGGGTAAGGGTAGAAAGGTAGGCTGTACCCCATCAGGAAGAGTTTTGAATATCAAACTCAGGAGAATTTTTTATCTTGTAGGCAGTAGGGAGCCACTGAAGGTCTTTGAGCAAGGAAATTAATTACCTTATGTTTTCTGCATTTTATAAAGATTATTTGGGAAGCAGTGTGGAAGATGTATTTCTTGGGCAGAGACAGAAAGTAGGCAGAGCAGTTAAAGGAACATTAAGGAACCAGAAAGTGGTGCATAGAACAGTAGCTAGTGCACAGAAGGCACTCAGTACTTTTGTTGAATGAATAAATAACGTTGAAGTAGTGAAAGGGTGTTAAGTCATTTTAGAGGACAGACTCTGCCTGACTCTCAAGTCTTTGCCTTTGGGCCACTTAGTGAGTGGTGACCAACCACTTCCCAGTGAAAGGTGATGCTGCAGGAAGGAGAAGGTGGCTGACTTGGCATTAGCTACCTGTATAAACAGCTGTGAGGGTCAGGGCACAAGTCTGAGCTGGAGGTATAGATTTGGGAGTTACTAGAGCTCAGTAAAGATCTGAAGCCAAAACCTCTGTCATCCATGACCCCTTAGTTCATTCCTACTTTATCCAGCCTGTCGGCAAAGTATATGCAGAATCCGGCCACTACTCACCACCCCCACCTCTACCACCCTGGACCAAGACTCCTTCATCTCTTGCCTGGATTATTGTGGGAATGTCTTGTCCATCTTCCCTGCCTCCATCTCACCCCAGCAGTCAGTGATCCTATTAAAAATGGGTGTGATTATGTCTTTCCTCTCTTCACATCCCCCCTGGAATCCTCATTTTCCTAATAGGAAATGCCAAAATTCTTACAGTGGCCCATAAGGCCTTGTATGACTGGTCCCCTTAAACTCCTAACCTCCTGTTATACTATCCTTTCTCTCCTGCTGCAGTCCAGCTGCCTCTTTGCTGTTCCTTGAAGCCTCTAGGCACACTCGTGCCTCGAGGCCTTTGCACTGTTGTCTCCTCTGCCAAGAGTGTTTTTCCCCAGCTATCCCCATGGCTCACCCTTCACTTCCTTCAGGTCTTTATTTAAATGTCACATGCTCAGTGAGGCCTCCCCGGGCACAGTGTCTAGAACTGCAGTCCCCGCTCAACACTTGCCATCCCTCTTCCTCGTTTTATTTTCCTGAGAACTCTCTTCCTCATTTTACCTACTGTATATTTTACGTATATTTCTTGTTCATTCTTTGTCTTGCCCCACAGCGGGAAAGAGATCTTTGCCCTTTTGTTCACTGCGTATCTCCAATGTCCAGAACAGTGCCTCTGGTCATACTCTGTAGGCACATGATAAGTATTTGTTGAATGAATGAGTGGATGGAAGTGATTGATATCATGGAGAGTGGAAGAACAGAAGGTCACAGCTGGACATCTCTGTCCACTTCAGCTTGCTAGCCTTGGCCTGGAGGTAGGAGCATGTCAGACTTACTATGTTTGAAAAAATATATATGTAAGATGTACATGATGTTTTGATATACATATACATAGTGAAATAGTTTCTGCAGTCAAATTAAGCAAGTTAACATATCATCTCACATAGTGACCTTTCTGTGTGTGTGGTAAGAGCACCTAAAATCTGCTCTCTTGGCAAATATCCAGTATCCAATGCAATATTGTTAACTTGTGTCCTCATGCTGTACATTACAGTCCTAGACTTATTTATTCTACGTATCTGTACCCTTTGACCTACATCTCCGCATTCTCCCCAATCTTGTCCTCTCGCCTCCTCTGGTAACCACCATCCCCCTCTCTGTTTCTATGTATTCAACTTTCTCTAAAAACAGATTCCACATACAGGTGAGATCATAGAGTATTTGTCTTTCTGTATCTGACTTATTTCATTTAGTAGAACATCTTCCAGATTAATCCATGTCATCACAAATGGCAGTATCTCCTTTTCTAAAGCTGGGTGGTGTCCCATTGTGTGTACATAATTTTTTTATTTTTAATTTTTATTTATTTATTTATTTTTGAGACAGGGTCTCACTGTGTCATCCAGGCTGGAGTACAGTGGCATGATTTGGCTCACTGCAGCCACAACCTCCCAGCCTCAAGTGATCTTCTCACCTCAGCTTCCTATGTAGCTGGGACTACAGTTGTGTGCCACCACGCCAGGCTAATTTTTAAGTTTTTTGTAGAGACAGGATCTTACCATGGTGTCGAGGCTAGTTTCGAGCTCCTGGGGTCAACTGATCTGCCCGCCTTGGCCTCTCAAAGTGCTGGGATTACAGGCATGAGCCACTGCACTCGGCATATTTTTAATTTTTATGGGTACATAGTAAGTATATGTATTTGTGGGGTATGTGAGATTTTCATACAGGCATGCAATGTATAATAATCACATCAGAGTAAATGGAGTATCCACCACAATTTTTTAACCCTTTCATCCATTGAGTGAATGTTAGGTTAATTCTGTATCTTGGCTATTGTGAATGCTGCTGCAATGGAAGTTCACCATCTCTAGGAGGTGCTGGCTTCATTTTCTTTGGGTATATACCCAGAGGAGAGTTTACTGGGTCATATGGCAGTTCTAGTTTTAATTTTTTTGGGAACCTCATACTGTTTTCCATAATGTCCGCACTAAATTTACATTCCCATCAACAGTGTGCAGAGGTTCCCTTTCCCTTTTCCACACCCTCACCCACACTTGTTATCTCTTGTCTCTTTGATAATAGCCCTCCTAAGAAATGGGAGGTGGATCTCATTGTGGTTTTAATTTGCATTTCCCTGTTGATTAGTGATGTTGAGCACCTTTCCTATATATGTTGGCCATTTTTTATGTCTTTGTTGGAGAAATGTCCATTTAGGTCCTTTGCCCATTTTAATTTAATTTAATTTATTATTATTATTTGTGTGTGTGTGTGGGAGATGGAGTCATGTTCTGTCACCCGGGCTGGAGTGCAGTGGTGTGATCTCAGCTCACTGCAACCTCTGCCTCCCAGGTTCAAGCAATTATCCTGCCTCACCCTTCCAAGTAGCTGGGATTACAGGCACCCGCTACCACACCTGGCTAATTTTTGTATTTTTAGTAGAGACGACGTTTCACTATGTTGACCAGGCTGATTTTGAATGACTGACCTCAGGTGATCCACCTGCTTCGGCCTACCAAACTGCTGAGATTACAGGCATGAGCCACTGCGCCCAGCCCTTTGCCCATTTTTAAATTGGGTTATTTAATAATTAAAAGAAAAGCTGGGCGTGGTGGCTCACGCCTGGGATCCCAGCACTTTGGGAGGCCGAGGCAGGTGGATCACAAGGTCAGGAGTTCAAGACCAACCTGGCCAAGATAGTGAAACCCCATCTTTACTAAAAATACAAAAAAGTAGCCAGGCATGGTGGGCGCCTGTAATCGCAGCTACTCGGGAGGCTGAGGCAGAGAATTGCTTGAACCCGGGAGGTGGAGGTTGCAGTGAGCCGAGATCATGCCACTGCTCTCCAGCGAGACTCCATCTCAAAAAACAAACAAGCAAACAAACCCTTTTGCTATTGAGTTGTGTGAGTTTCTTGCATCTTTTAAATATTAATCCCTTATCAGATATGTGGTTTGCAAATGTTTTTTCCCAGTCTGTAGGCTGCCAGTTCATTTTGTTGATTGTTTCCTTTGTTATGCAGAAGCTTTTTAATTTGATGTAGTTCCGCTTGTTTATTTTTGCTTTCATTGCCTATGCTTTTGGTGTGATACCCCAAAAAAATCATTGCCAAGGCCAGCGTCAAGGAGCTTTTCTTTTGTGTTTTCTTCTAGGAGTTTTATAGCTTTGGGTCTTTCGTTTAGGTCTTTGATTCATATTGAGTCAATTTTTGTGTCTGGGGTAAGGTCAGGGTCCCATTTTATTATTTTCCATGTGAAAATCCAATTTTCCCAACATCATTTATTGAAAAGACTGTCTTTTCCCCATTGTGTGTTCTTGGTGCCCATGTCGAAAATTAGTTGACCATATACACTCAGGTTTATTTCTGGGCTCTATTCTCTCCATTGGTCTATGTGTCTATTTTTATGCCAGAGCCATACTGTTTTGACTTGCTGTACTTTTGAAGCACATGCATTCTGGGGTTCTGTTCTCAGATCTCTTAAATGGAGGAAGCAGAACATGACTCATCCCTGCCTTCCTGGCATCCGGAGGGGGCTCCAAGAAGGTTGTGGCATCCAGTTAGCGCCTTCCACATGAGTCCCAGTCCTGCTGACATGCAAGCCTGTCCCCAGTGTCGCTGAGCCAGCTGTTGTTCTCTCCACATCAGGTACAACTAATCTTAGGAATCTCATTATGGGTCGAGAAATAATCCTCTATATCTAGATTAAAGTCTGTGTTTTGACCATTACTGTGCACTGAGCATTGAGCCGACAGTTTAATTGAGCTGTTTATGCGGCTGCCTTGATCTCTTCCCAGAGAATTTACAGCTAATTCCAAGTGTCTCTGTGAATTAAGTGGGCCTCTCCCAACATGCTTTGCCCGGTGTTTGCCTGTTTCAAATCCCACTTGTCCTTGTGTTACCCAATTATGGGCTCTCACTCACAGCTGTCTCTGGCCCTGCCACTTACAGTCCACTTCCTCTCTGAGGTGGCCATTAATGATGTGGCCCCAGAATGGCCATAACCCAGGACAGCCTCTGTGATACTTACAGCAATAGGAAAGGGGGTGGAGGTGAGGATGGGGTGGAGCAGAGAGGTCATAAATTATGACCTCAGTGACCCTTTGAAATCACCTCCAGGCAACTGACAGTCACCTTCTAGCAAGAAGAGGGTATATGCCTTTAGCAAAGTTAAGTGTAATGGAAGCAAAGAGTTCCAGTCTGGGGTGAAGGCTCCTGCATTCTTATCTGACATCCTCTGTGACCTCTGGGGCTAGTTTCCCTGTTTGTAAAATATAAGCTGGCAGATCATTGTTTTCCATTCAGGATAGTAGAGGTGTCTTAGGATAGGGCTGCCATATTTAGAAAAAAAAAAAAAAGTAGCACTTTGGAAAGTCAGGGCAGAGAGGATTGCTTGAGCCCAGGAACTGGAGACCACCCTAGGCAACATAGTAAGACCTGGTCTCTACAAAAAATAAACAAAATTATGCTGGGCGCTCATGCCTGTAATCCCAGCACTTTGGGAAGCTGAAGCAGGCAGATCGCTTGAGGTCAGGAGTTCAAGACCAGCCTGTCCAACATGGTGAAATCCCATCTTTACTAAAAACACAAAAATTAGCCAGGCACAGGTATCTGTAACCCCAGCTACTAGGGAGGCTGAGGCAGGAGAATCACTTGAACCCAGAGGTGGAGGTTGCAGTGAGCCGAGATTGCACCACTGCACTCCATCCTGGGTGACGACAGAGCAAGACTCCTTCTAAAAAAAAATTAGCTGGACATGGTTGTGCAAGCCTGTAGTCCCAGCCATTCAAGAGGCTGAGATGGGAGGATCACTTGAGCCTGGGAGGTTGAGGCTGCAGTGAGACATGATTGTGCCACTGCCCTCCAGCTTGGGTGACAGAGGGAGACCCTGTCTCAAAAACAACAACAACAAAGGACATCCATGAGATAGTTGGGACATACTTATAGCTAATTATTATTTATTTACCAGAAATCCAAGTATAACTGAATACTCTGTATTTTCTCTGGTGACCTTACTCAAGGGGCTGTGTACGCAGGGCCCTGATCTACAGGTGGGTGCTAAGAGAGCAAATGAGTTGAATTGCTTTGCAGTGATGCATCTTAATGGTCAAACTGCCTGCCATCTGGCAAATGCAGCATAAATTATGAAGCCTGCAAATCCGCTGAGTGCAGTGGCTTTTTCAGTCCCAAACGTCAGACTGATAGCCGTCTCAAAGGCCACCACTGGAACCCGGGGCTTAGTGGCAATAGGTCAATTTAGGCCAGTGAGAGTCAGAAGTACACAGGGGCATGTAGGGGCAGAAAGGTCTGGGTGAGATAGCCTGAAGGTCTGGCAGAAGGATCTGTGAAGCTTGTAGGCAAGGAGGAAGTGAACGTGGGGAGAAAAGAAATCAGGCCTGGTCGGAGGACATCACAGGTCAGTCAGGTGCCAAGGAGTCCCCCGGTTCTAAGGGCGCCGGCAGAGAGAGAATATATGGGGATATCTGCAGGGCTGGGTGGGTGGTCAGACCTTGCTTCTGCTTGGAGCTTCTGCTAGGAGCTTCTGCCTCAGGTCAGGCCAGAACTGGGACAGACTGGAGGAGGCTGGTGTCAGAGTGAAGCAGGAAGGCTGTGCTTGCTTTGATTTGCTTCAGAAGCAAGTGGTGATCAAGAACACAGCAGTGTTTTTCTGCAACTGAGGAGGACTTAAATACTATGAGCCAACCAGCACCTTTAGGTTTTCTTCTATGGGGGATTAGCTTTGGGATTACCAGGTACCCAGGATGTGTGATCCTCCTCTTCTTGAGAGAGGTCTGGAGGGCAGGCAGCAGGGGCTGTGCATTATTCACTTCTGCCCACCCGGGATTCTCTGAGTGCCTGCCAAGTGCTAGCCCCAGTGACTGTGTGTGGGATTGAATCTAGTAGAAATCCACCAAGTCACAGTTCTTAAATCTGAGTTATTACCTCTGGCCTTAAACCACACCACCACATGCAAAAGGGCACCTTTATCTTTGCAGAATCATTGCAGACTCTCCTGCTGGCTGCATCCATCTCTGCCTCCCTCCCACATCCTCCTGCAGAGCATCCTCTCTGTGCACAGCAGTCCAGATGTTAGACCCACCCAGCTCCCGTGCCTGGGCTTCACACACTGACTGTAACAATGGAAACAAAAGACATACCGGGCGCTGTGGCTCACGCCTATAATCCCAGCACTTTGGGAGGCCAAGGTGGGTGGATTGCTTGAGTCCAGGAGTTCAAGACCGCCAGCCTGGGCCACGTGACAAAACCTCATCTCTACAAAAAATACAAAATAAAATATTAGCCAGGCATGGTGGCGTGTGCCTGTGGTCCCAGCTACTTGGGAGGCTGAGGTGAGAGGATTGATCGAGGCTGCTGTGAGCCATGATTGTGCCACTGCACTCCAGCCTGGCCTGGGTGACAGAGTGAGACCCTGTCTCAAAAAAAAAAAAAAAAAAAAAGAGAAGAAAAAAGAAAAAGAAAAAAAAGAACATAAAGGCATTAAACATTGAAACCACTAAGATTAAAGTTACCTGGGTTTACTTGTGAGTGACTTCATGTGCTAGGGTGCCAGGAAAACACCCTAAATCTGAAGCATTTAATCCAATTTTCCTCATTTTCAAACTAAACTTTGGTGTTCCTGAAAAGATGAAATATTACTTGAAGCCCTGCAGTTGGGAAAGTGGTGGATTTCTTCAGTGTTAAACCACACCAAAAAAATGTTCTGATGCAATTTCCAGCCTCTCACTTTGGCTGTAATATTTAAAGGCAATTTTTAAAAGTCACTTTCCATGCATAATTTTCTCCCACTACACTTTGTTATTTTTTTTTTTTTCTCGAATTGAAATGGTTACCATGCTGCCATCTGAGGCTTTGCTAAGTGGGATGCATTGGTCTTTGCCAGAGCCAAGAAAGAGTTAAAGTTGCAAATGGCCGTCTGTCATCTTTCTCAGTCTGGGGATGGGGGTGGATACCGCCCAATTGTCTGTCCTTTTCTTACCCTCCCTAGGGCTGAGTGCGGGATATCAAGTCTCCTAAAATAACTCAGACCCTGTGGGGAGATGCCTGCCCTGAGCAGGAGCTAGCTTGGCATGGAGGATTCTCAGGGTTGGAAGGGAATGTTCCTGGCCAAATGGTCTGATCTCCTGGGCTGGAAGAGAGAGGAAGGAGCTCAGTAACCTTCCAAACCAAACATCCACTAACAAGCTCTTGCAGGGCCCTCAGGGAACCCAGATGACTGCTGTCATCTTCCTTCACCTAAGTGGCATCCAACAGAGCATCCGTCCCCATAGAGAGTCCTCTGAGGCTGCTGGGCACAGTGCAGAGAGGCACTGGTACATCTGGAGCAGAATCTAAGTGAGCATCTCATCATTAGGATTTCTGGATCTCTTAGGGTTTACAACATACTGTAGAATCACTGCATATTGTAAATGTCCGAAGGAGAGAACTGTTGGTTTTTGCAGTTTTCCAGAGTCATGGTGGGTGGAGGGGCTCCTTCTGCCCAGGCCTTCGAGCCCACTCTGATCCTTTCAGTCTTAAGATGCAGATAATGATTGTTTGGGGGCTCTAGACTATGGGCCTCCTCACTCCAAGGCTGGGCAGTGTCTCATTTGCACGCTTTGAGTCAGGAGCTGGCACAGGCCAGAGAGAAGCACTGCTTTCTTCCTAAGCCTCCTGCTTTTATCTTTTTTTTTTTTTTTGGGATGGAGTTTCACTCTTGTTGCCCAGGCTGGAGTGCAATGGCGCGATCTCGGCTCACTGCAACCTCTACCTCCCGGGTTCAAGTGATTCTCCTGCCCCAGCCTCCCAAGTAGCTGGGATTACAGGTGCCCACCACCACGCCCGACTAATTTTTGTGTTTTTAGTAGAGATGGGATTTCACCATGTTGGCCAGGCTTGTCTTAAACTCCTGACCTCAGGCCTCCCGCCTTGGCCTCCCAAAGTGCTGGAATTACAGGTGTGAGCCACCGCGCCTGGCTCAGTTTTATCTTTATGTACAAGTCAATTTGTATTTCTGTTTGCTCCTATTGACAGACATTTTTGTGGTGGTTATAGCCTTTGCATGTTATTATTAGGCACTCCACAGGAATTCACTCCTCCAGTGGACCAGTTTTGCAATAAGGTAGCACATCTCCCACAGCCACAGTGCAGGTCAGGGCACTCAGACTCAACTGTGCCTCGGAACCACATAGACATCAGTGTTAGCATGGACACTCCCACAGCCACTCCAGGGAAGCCGACTCAACAGAGCTTAGTGGGGCTCAGGAATCTGTATTTTTACATGAGCCACAGCCGATTCTGTTGCCGATGAGCCGAGGACCCCACTTTGAGAAACTCTGGTTAGTGTCTGAGTTCTCATCTGTGATATGAACCAGCAAGTTGTGGGTGACAAAATCTGGGATGGAGGCATTTCTGACTTTTGGCTGGTCGATGTCCCCAGCCAAAATCTGATGTTCGGAGGATCGGCCAGCCTGCATCACAGGTAGGCAGGCAGGCTGCAGTCAGTGTCCCTGCAGGGGCGTCATGTCTCCATTGTGTGCCCTACAGGGTACATAGTTTTTCTTATTTGTCCTGAGCTAATCTCCCTCAGTGCCCAGTTTAATGGATTCTGCAGATGAAATGGGGATTAGGAAGGAGGAAGGGAAGAGAACAAACAAATATGAACAGTGAGAACACTGTGCTAGATGCTGAGCTCCCAGCTTCACACCGATTGTGTCTGACATCACCCCCACAGAAGCATAGTGGGTTGGCATTACTGCACACTTCTCCAGCTGAGAGCTCAGAGGTCCCACGGCTAGGAAGTGGCAGGCGCTTTGTTGTAAACTCAGGCATGTTCAACTTAAAGGCCTTCCTTTTTTTTTCTTTCTCTCTTTTGCAGGGGTGGGGTAATGGATACATTTAAGGTTTTTTCCCTCAAATTTTTATTTTGAAAAATTTTAGACTACGGAAAGATTGCAAGCATAGTATAGTAACCTCCCTTGACCCTTTAATTGTTAGCATTCTGCCACATCTGCATTCTCTCTCTGTCTATCTATCTTACCCAGCTACCTAACTAATTTTGCTAATCCATCTGAGAATTATTTGGGAACATTGTGTTGATTTACTTCTAAATATTTCAGTTTATCTCCAAGGAACAAGGGCATTTTCCTACAGAACCATAATACAATAATTATACTTGGGAAGTTTCACATTAATACATTACCATTTAACGGATATCTGGTTTATTTTCCCAATTGTTTACAAAATGTTTCTTATAGTATTTTTTTTTTTCATTCAGGATTCAATCCAGGATCACTTACTGCATTTACTTGTCAAGTCTCTTGAGTCTCTTTTCATCTCAAATAGCATTTCAGCCTTTTTTGTTTTTTGATCTTTTATAACACTGATGTTTTTTAAAGAGACCAGGCCAGTTGTTTTACACAGTATCTGTCAATTTGGATTTGACTGGTCATTTCGTCTTAGAGCTTCATGTCACGGGGACAGAGGCTCTACTCTTTTGATTGTCTGCCACTGCCTCTTACCAAGTGAGGATGGAGCATGGCTGTTTATATTGTTAAAAGGCTCGGAATGGGAAGAAAAGCAGCTCAGTTTGATGGGATGAATATACGCTGTGAAGGGCAGCAGAGGAGAGCTCAAGTTCTGGCTTATGTCCCTGGCTGATTGACCTTGAGCCTATCAATGAATATTCCTAGAACCTGGTTTTCTTTTCTGTAAATGTAGATGGTTTTGGCCTTGCAGGATTATAACGAATATAAATAAAGAACCTAGCAGACCACCTGATGCGTAATTAATCTTAGCTTCATAAATGGCAGCCACTATTAAGTCCTTAATAACAATACGCCAAAATATCCTACTTTTTCTTCCAACATACCTGTCAGATGCACCCTTTTCTGTACTTTCCCATTTCGCCATTCAAGGGCACTTCTATCGCTTCGGCCTCCTTTCTGTTGCCCTCATCCTAACCTGTTCCGTACATACCACCATGGGTTGCCCTAAAATGTGGCCCTTGTCATCATATTCGCCTGGCTTCCTTTTTCCCCAGCACATCAAGTCTGACTGTCTGGCACTCAGTACCCTTCATGGTCTCACCTCATCCCCTACCGGAACATTTCTTCGACTATTTGCTCTTGATTTGGCTCCTAGCATTTTCTCCCTGACTTCCCTGGTTCCTCCCACCCCTGCACAAGGGTACATGCATAAATCACTGGGGGAATTGGTCACAAACAGAAACCACTCTAGGCCTTCCACGTGGAAAGGGTTTTAATGAAGGCAATCAGGTGCTTGGAAAATCTGGACAAACAAAACTCAAAAGACAGTCTGGAAAAGCCAAGGTCAAGGAAGGCCACTGGTTTTGTGGATAGATTTCATAGATAGAGAATTTGAAGGAACTCAGAAAACTACTAGGGATGATCTCAGCTGCCTCCCATCCTGAGGCCTGAGGTTTTCAGGAAAGTACCTAGAAACTGCTGCAAAATGCCCTGTCTGCCTAAGCCCAAAGTTTGACATTGCCAGAGGAGCAAAAATCTGGCTTCTGCCTTCTTTCTCCCTTCTAGATCTTGGCAGGTACTTCTCATGGGTGTTTTTCAATGCAGGACTCTGAAGACAGGGATTCTGGGACATGTAATTCCCAGGCTTTTAGCTCCTGTGATCCAGGGGAGAGAAGAGAAGTGGTGCTGGTCAAGGAAAGGCTTTCCCTGGGGACAAGTGGGGAAGACATTTCTTGCTATTTCTTTCTTGGGGTCACAGCTGGAAGGACGTGAAACTGGTTACCTTGGAAGCCATTATCCCTGACTGTTAGAGAAAGCCCAGCTATGGTAGGAGAGAATGAACCCCCAAAGAGTGAAAAGCACAGCAAAAATCAGAGCTGAAAAAGGAGAGAAAGAGAGAGCACACTGATCATATTGAGCCAGCCCTGGATTTGAAGGCTTACCTTATGCAGTGTTATCCATGTCCTTCTCAGTTATTTCCATCCATACATTTCTTTTTTGCCCTGGCTAATTTCAGTTAGATTTCTGTTACTTGCAACCAAGAGGGTCTTAATGAACAGCAGAAGGGATAGCATGTAAACATTGCAGAGTCAGAGTGTGGTGCATGCTTTGCAAAAAGAACTAATGAAGGAATCTGAGCACCTAGAGAAGATAGTAAGAAAGAGTTTGGCCGGGTGCGGTGGCTCACACCTGTAATCCCAGCACTTTGGGAGGCCGAGGTGGGCAGATCACCTGAGGTCAGGAGTTCAAGACCAGCCTGGCCAGCCCATCTCTACTGAAAATACAAAAACTAGCTGGGCATGGTGGTGCACGCATGTAATCCCAACTACTCAGGAGGCTGAGGCAGGAGAATCGCTTCAACCTGGGAGGTGGAGGTTGTAGTGAGCCAAGATCACACCACTGCACTCCAGCCTGTACAACAGGAGTGAGACTCCATCCCCCCCACCAAAAAAAAAAGAAAGAAAAAGAAAAAGAAACTGTTCATTTTCATTTTATCTTTTTCCTTGGAAATATTATTTAAACCATAATTCTACCTTAGTTATTACTTTTTTTTATTTTAATTTAATTTTATTTTTTGAGACAGGGTCTCACTTTTTCACCCAGGCTGCAGTGCAGTGGCATGATCTTGCCTCACTGCAGCTTTGACTTCCCTGGGCTCAAGCCATCCTCCTGCCTCAGCCCCCAAAGTAGCTGGGACCACAGGTGCACGCCACCACGTCCGGCTAATTTTTTGTATCTTTGGTGTAGACGGGGTTTCCCCATGTTGCCCAGACTGTTAGTTATTGCTTCTCATGGCTTTTGTTTTCTTCCAGAATTCTCTTCTTCCTTTCCTTCTGTTTTCAAAAGACTTCCTGTCTCCCGAAGACCAATTTGATTCTTTTCTCTTTGGGGCCTCCACAGCTACATTAGGCCATTTCTTAATTCTTGAAGTTCTTGGCACAGTATAATTTGAACCTCAAATTATTTTAAAATTTTTGGTGAGTGCTTCAGCTGCCCTTTACCGGCTGTAACTTCCTGCCATGGACTGCATCCTCACAGATTTATAGCCTTTGACTGGTGCTCAAGAATCTTTGGGAGTTGGTGGACTGATGACTCAAATGGGGAGGCTGAGGCTGCCATGGGCAATTAAATGGGAGAGCAGGAGTGGAGGAGAGTAATGCTGCCCAAGTCACAGTCATCCAGGAATAAGGAAGCCTTTCCAGAAAGAATAATCAAGCTGGCTCAAATGCACTTGGCACACATGGGGTGGACCCTGAGTCCCAGGCGGTGTACCTCTCCCAGCGGCCACAAGGGGGTGACAAAGGGCATGGTCCAGGTGCCAAAATGTTGCCGCGGCTGTGGGGTCAGCCAGCTGGCTGGTCTGCTAGTTGAGCCCTGGCTGGAAAGGGGATCTTGGCCTAGGTGATTTGCACAGGATAAGGTCAGCCTCCAACCAGAAGGCCTAGGAAGCAGCGTGCCTGGACCAAGGTTAGGAAAGCCCAAGGATGAACAGATGGATGGCAAACATCAATAAACATCTAAGAATATGAGCTAGAGGCCAGGCATGGTGGCTCACGCCTGTAATCCCCGCACTTTGGGAGGCCGAGGCGGGTGGATCACGAAGTCACGAGATCGAGACCATCCTGGCTAACACGGGGAAACCCCGTCTCTACTAAAAAAAAAAAAACCAAAAAATTAACCAGGCATGGTGGCAGGTGCCTGTAGTCTCAGCTACTTGGGAGGCTGAGGCAGGAGAATGGCGTGAACCTGGGAGGTGGAGCTGGCAGTGAGCCGAGATCTCGCCACTGCACTCCAGCCTGGGCAACAGAGCGAGACTCCATCTCAAAAAGAAAAAAAAAAAAAAAAAGAATATGAGCTAGACTGTCCAAAATTAAATCAGCGAGTGAATGTCCAGTGACCCAGATATTCTGCTAAGGATGAGGGATGACTTAGTGTCCTGGAGAAGGAAGCAGGAAGCCCAGGCATAGTACAGTGGCAAGGACTAAATCTGGGCAAGGACTTAATCCTGTGTCTATGGCCCCTGATGGAAGCTTGTACTGTGTGACCTTAGGTGACCGCTCCCTCTCTGCGTCTCAGGTGTCTCATCTTACCAAATAAGTTTGATGTCCAGAGACTGAGAGACCAGCCCCACCCTTGCACTGGGCACCATGATGACCAGGATTCCTTTCAGTGTCAATGGTCTCTGAGTGACATGAACAAAACAGTTAGTTGGCTGCAAAGACCATGTTTTTCTCACTTCTGCCTGTATACACCTGCTCTCTTTACAACTTTTGAGGGGGCCCTGGTCCCTTGGGACTAGGTTTGTTCAAAGACCTTTGTAGAAGCTGAGCAGTCTAATTTCTAGATACACTGGCCCATGACATAGCACACACCAAAATGCCCCCACATCCCACTGGAAATGCAATTCGTTTTCTCTAAAATAGTTTTTGGGGGCATTTTAATAATTTTGCTTTGAGGATTATTTTGCTAATTTTATTTTCAATGGCTATGATTTCTTAGAAATCATCATGCATAGTTAGGAATTCCTTGAAGTGAAAGAATCTGCTAATTGTTTTCAAATATAAAAAAAATTACAGATACTAAGTATAACGATGTGTAGAGTTGATGTAATACAGAATTTCAGGGCATTTCATTACATTTTGACTGTGGAATTTTCATTTTGTGACTTGGAGTCAGTGAGAATTTTTGTAGTCCATGAAACATTTTTCGAGGCTCTTGAGAAGCTCATAGGTCCTCCGTCCTGTCTGTGGCACCTGATGGGAAAAATCCTTCTGCTCGAGGCAGCTGAGTTCAAGTGGGGGGTCATTTCTTTCCATTATTAGTTTTTGTCTCATGTCTTCTGACCTGAGAGCCTGTGCAAGCTTTGAGTGTATCAACAGGTAAAGAACACCCCCTTCCACTTTCCTTTAATCTCAGAAACTTCATTTCAACACCTGTCTTTCAGCTAAGCCATCATATAGGCAGGCATCAGGGTGGCAGAATCCCCCCAGCCCCAGGGATTTCTCTAAAGCCTGTCTCTACCCAGTGCTCTCAGGCATACCACAGTCAAGCCAGACATCATCCCCACTGTCAGGGTTCCGCAGTAATAGATATCCCACAAAGGGCACTATCTCGCCTGAGGATTTGTTTTCTCTTGCTGATAATTCCTCTCCATAAACATTTTTGAGAAAGATGAATAGGTGTACCTTTCTGGAACAGCGGGTGGATGCTGGGGCGTGAAATGACTCTGCATGGCATGTTTTATGGATGAGGGGAGGGTCCTGAGGACTGCCTTTCATGTCCTCAGCCTCTGACTTGGTTGCAGATTGCCTGGGCTACTCTTCTGTAGGTGAAGGTTTAGCAGCTGCTTCTCTCACTGCTGGTAACCTCTGGAAGGCCCAGCCTGTGTGGAAGCTAGACACGCCCCAAGAGTTGGCTCAAAATACCACCAGCCTGTAGCAGCTCTGGGCCCACCCTGAAGACCTGGTCCTCTCAGTGCACCTCACAGCCAGTGCTACAGGCTTCAGACACTCCATTCTGCTGGATCCCCCCTGCCCGCCCCTCTTCCTGACAGCCATGAAGGGAATGAATTCCTTCCCATCGTGATGTTAATGAATGTCAAAGGGGGGAAAAAAGAGATAAGATCTCAGAAAAATAAAGACGCCAACATAAAAACAGAAGACACAGTGACCTTCAACAGGATGAACAAATGTGAGATTTTTCCATTCATTTCTGCCTAGGGGATGGGGACGGTGACTGTTAATAACAAAGTGACACCAGATGATTTGCTGACAGTTCATAAAGTTCCCTGTGAAGCCCAGAGTCAAGAATGCCAAATGACTCATGAAGGTAGCAAACCAGAAATGGGGTGAGGGGGTACCCCAGAACTGCGACCTGGGTCACAGGTTTCAAAGCAGGCTTATTTTCACAGGGCTGCCACAGTTAGCAAATAAAAATGTAGGATGCACGATTATATTATATTTGAGTTTTAGGTAAGCAATGATTTTTTTTATGTGTATTTGGGACATGTTAGTACTGAAAATTTGTGTGTTTATTTGAAATTCAAACTTAGCTGGGCATCGTGTATTTTCTCTGGCAACCCTAACCCAGGGGCATAGCACTTCTCTTCATTTCCCGAGTAGGTACACATTTCCAGGCTCAACTTCCACCAGGAAGAGGCTCCCTCCAGCCTCTTATATCTTATAGTTTCTTGAATCTTATGCTGACTTAAAGATCCAGCTTACAGGACACGTTTTTGAGAGGACGTTCTCCAACAAATCATTTCTTCCTTTCTCTCTGCTCTCTTGCCCACTGTGTTTTGCTTATGTTCCTATTTTGGTTTACGTTTAGTTGTGTGTAAGTCTGTTTCCCGCACTAGATTGGGAGCTAATCAAGGGCAAGGACTGTATCTAAATTCTTTCTCTTTGTTGCCCCCAATATAGTCTCACCTATGCCCAACGTGCATATTTTGTGAATGTTTGCTCACTGAATGAATGAATGAATGAATGATCAAAGCTAACATGCTTTGAGTGCTGACTATGTGCCAGGCATGCATTTAAGTCCTTTAATGTTCTAGTAACACTTTGAGGTAAGCATCATTTTAATTTCCATTTTAGGGATGGAGAAATGGAGGCACAGAGAAGTAACTTGCTCAAGGTCAAGGGCAGAGCTGGGACTTGAACTCAGTCAGTGTGGCTGCAGAGTCTGTGCTCTTAACCTCTGTAATAGGTCAAATGGATGAATGAATGAGCAGAAGAATGAGTGGAAGAATAAATGAAAAAATTCATGAGCAGAGGTGCAAACGGTAGTAAGATCAGGGAGACACGAGAGGTAGGAGCCAAGGTAAGTAATAGGATGTATCAGAGGCTGGAGGAATCAGAGTGAAACCAAGAAGACAAGCTGAGTGACCTGAACATGAGAGGCAGCCCAGCAGTAGGAAGGGCTGACCTCTGATTCTTCTTTCTGCTTTGGAAATCAATCCTTGGGCCCCAAGCGATCTATGACTCTGCAGGGGCCTGACTGTAACTCTCTTCCTAGCTTTCTGCCCCTTAGCCCTCCTCTTCCCGGAGGGGACTCAACTCCTCCTCTCTTAAAAGGCTCAGACCTGCTGAGCTCTGAGGCCAACGCTGTATTTCCCTGGGGGTGCTCACTTAGGAGTTAGAGGGCATCTACAGAAAGTCAACTTGGTTTCAGGGTCCTCCCTGTTCTTGGGCTCTGGTCACTCCATGTCTAGTGGACCTCTGTCTGGTTCCTGCTGTGGGTGTCACATGAAGGAACCAATGGGATCTATGGAGGGTGACCACAGGCTGCCTGCTAATCAGATCACCGCCAGGGTTATTAGAGAAATGCATTTAAGCCCATGGAAACAGACAGTAGCCTGCTTATGTCTTCAACCTATTCTTTTTCTTTATAAAATTGTGGGTTAAAAAACCCCACATAACATAAAATGTACCATCTCATCTTTTTTTTTTTTTTTTGAGATGGGGTCTCACTCTGTCATTCAGACTGGAGGGCAGTGGAGCGACCTCAGCTCATTGCGACCTCTGCCTCCCAGGCTCAAGCAATCCTCCACCTCAGCCTCCTGAGTAGCTGGGACCAGAGGCCTGTGCCACCACGCCCAGCTAAATTCTTTTTTTTGGTATTTTTGGTAGAGACAGGATTTTGCCATATTGGCCAGACTGGTCTCAAACACCTGGACTCAAGCAATCCACCTGCCTTGGCCTCCTAAAGTGCTGGGATTATAGGTATGAGAAACCGTGCCTGGCTGTTTTAACATTTTTATGTGTACCGTTCAGTCATGTTAAATATATTCACGTTGTTGTGAAGCAGCGCTCCAGAAGGCTTTTGTCTTGCAAAACTGAAACACATACCCATTAAACAAAAACTGCTCTCACCTCCTTCCTCCAGCCCCTGGTAACTACCACTCTACTTTCTGTTTCTATGAATTCAATGGCTTTAGATACCTCATATACGTGGAATCAGGCAGTATATGTATTTTTGTGACTGGCTTATTTCTTAGTGTAATGTACTCAAGGTTCATCCATGTGTAGCGTGTATCAGAATTGCATTCCTCTTTAAGGGTGAATACTATTCGATAATACGGGTATGCATTGTCTTCATCCATTCCTCTGAGTTGTTCCCATCTCTTGGCTATCGTGAATAATGCTGCAGTAAACATGGGTGTGTGCAAATATCTCTTGAGACCCTTGCTTTCAATTCTTTTGGAAATATTCCCTGAAGAGAAGTTGCTGGAGCATATGTTAGTTCTATTTTTAATTTCTTGAGTAGCCACCATGCCATTTTCCATAGTAGTTGTATACAATCATATGTTCCCTCCAACAGAGCACAAGGCTTCCAATTTCTTCCCATCTTCACCAACACTTGTTATTTTCTGTTTTCTTGGAAGTGTCTATTCTAATGGGTGTGCCTGTGTTTCCGGACTGGCTTAGAGCAATTTTTAATTACTTATTAGAACTAAGCAATGGGGAAAGTATCACACCATTTTATGGGCAGATAACCTGATAACCTAGAACCACAGAGAGCAATCATAACTTTGCCAATGACTCGTGACCATGGGCAAGTTGTGCGATCTCTTGAATTCTCATCTGCTCACTCAAGGACAAGACCTTCTCAATGATACAACCTTCTCCCCGCTTTCCTCTGATGTTTTTACCAGGAAAGGGTGGGAAGTGAGAGATGGGAAATGACTTGTGACATTGGGGTCTTAATCTCAGCAGCCATCACCCCGAGTATATATTTTTATTTTCTCTGTAAGAATAACTCATGCTGATTTTTGAACATGTAGAAAGCTCACAAAAGCATTAGAAGCGAGGAACTATGTATCTACCCTCCATCACCCGGAGTCAACACCTGATAACGTTTTGCTCCGTTTCTTGTAATCTTTTTCCAAGTGAGGCAAACTTCTTTAATCTTCGAGAGTCCCTCTGTTTCTAAAGAAGAGCTACTTCTTTTCACAGCAATCTGTAGCAAAGTTAACTGAGCTCTCAATTTCTTAAATGTATCTTTCTTTGTGCTAGTTCATTTCTTAGATGTGTCACTTTGAGTGAAAAGCAATTAATTACAGTGGAAACGCTGCTAGGAGACGTCTTATGAAATTCTGTTAATATGTATAGGGAGAGAATGGAAGGGGAAAGGGAGCTGCTGGGCAAACCTAGTCTATTTGAATGGATAACTTCCTTTCCTTTCAAGTTTCAGGGTTGCAGATCTATATATTTATGAAAGGACTAGAAAGCTGTTCCTGTATCTCCAATTTGTCAAACTCAGTAAAACCCAACTGAAAAGCAAAGTTGAAAGAATGACTTCGGTAAATGTCATTTTCAATTTTTTTTCTTTTCCAAGGAACATTGCTATATCAGTTCAGAAAAAAAGTTGAAATTACAATCCTAAGATTAAAAAAGGCAGCATGTGGGAGAGCGCTGGGTTTCGAAGGTTAGCTCTTAGTAATGTCCAGCCTCAGGAAGCCATGCTTGGAGATCTTTTTAAGAAAATTTTTTGAAATGGAGTCTCACTCTATCACCCAGGCTGGAGTATGGTGGTGCAGTGTTGGCTCACTGCAACCCCTGCCTCCTGGGTTCAAGCGATCCTCCTGCCCCAGCCTCCCGAGTAGCTGGGATTACTACAGGTGCCTGCCACCATTCCCAGATAATTTTTGTATTTTTAGTAGAGACAGGGTTTTACTATGTTGGCCAGGCTGGTCTCGAAGTCCTGACCTCAGGATCTTCCTGCCTCGGCCTCCCAAAGTGCTGGGATTACAAGTGTGAGCCACCGTGTCCACCTGCTTGGATCTTTGGGGCTGGTGTTGCCTGAAGGGTTGGGCTTTGGGGCTGCAGGAGTCCCAGAAGGTTTTGTCTTGAAAACTAGGGCCTGGCTGGGACCCCTGAGGGTGGCCTGCCCTGGCTCCTGGGTTGGGGAATCCTGCACAAAAGGCATTCAGCACAGCTCCTGGCACAGGAGAACTGCTCAGTAACTGTTGAATATAATTGTGATGTTATGGGGTGTGGAGGGAGAGGGCTTCTGGGCCTTCTGTTGGCAGTGTGGTTGGAAGTGGGGGGAGGAGTCACATTTGGAGAGTGGGGAATGGTGGGGAGTGGATTGGTGCCTTTATCTACTTTCTTTCTTTCTTTTTTTTTTTTGAGACGGAGTCTTGCTCTATTGCCAGGCTGGAGTGCAGTGGCACAATCTCGGCTCACTGCAACCTCTGTCTCCCGGGTTCAAGTGATTTTCCTGCCTCAGCCTCCCAAGTAGCTGGGACTACAGGCACACGCCACCATGACCAGCTAATTTTTGAATTTTTAGTAGAGACGGGGTTTCACCATGTTGGCCAGGATGGTCTCGATTTCTTGACCTTCTGATCCACCCACTTTGGCCTCCCAAAGTGCTGGGATTACAGGCGTGAGCCACCATGCCCGGCCTCTTTTTTTTTTTTTTTTAAAGACAGAGTCTCACTCTGTTGCCCAGGCTGGAGTACAATGGTGGGATCTCAGCTCACTGCAACCTCCACCTCCTGGGTTCAAGCAGTTCTTCTGCCTCAGCCTCCCAAGTAGCTGGGATTATAGACATGTGCCAGCATGCCCAGCTAACTTTTGTATTTTTAGTAGAGATGGGGTTTCACCATATTTGCCAGGCTGGTCTTGAACTCCTGACCTCCAGTGATCCACCCACCTCAGCCTCCCAAAGTGCTGGGATTTCAGGTGTGAGCCACTACACCCGGCCCCTTTATCTATTTTCTAATTCCCCTGTAATCTGGGCTTCCAGGGCCCTGGTTGGGAAAGGTGGAAAGGTGTGTGTGTGTGAGTGTGTGTGTGTGTGTGTGTGTGTGTCAGGGCATCTGAAACGGGGAAGGTTTAGGGAGGAGGAAGAGTCAACTCACATTTGTTAAGCCGTTACTGTACTATATGTTTACCAGACACCATACAAAGCATGTGATATGGTCTGGATGTATGTCCCCTCCAAATTTCATGTTGAAATGTGAACCCCAGTGTTGGAGCTGGGGCCTAGTGGGAGGTGTTTGGGTCATGGGGGTGGATCCCTCATGAATGGCTTGGTGCTGTCCTCTTGGGAATGAGTAAATTCTCACTCTGTTTGTTCACGCGAGATCTGGTTGTTTAAAAGAACATGGTGCCCTCCCTCTCTGGCTTCTCCTCTCACCATGTGATTGGCCTGCTGCTCCTTCACCTTCCTCCATGATTGTAAGCTTCCTGAGGCCTCCCCAGAAGCTGAGCAGATCCTGGTGCTGTGCTTGTACAGCCTGCAGAACCGTGAGACAAATAAACCTCTTTTCTTTGTAAATCACGCAGCCTCAGGTATTCCTTTATAGGAATAAAATAGCATGTAAGAACTAAACCAAAGAAATAACACAGCATGTAAGAAAAACACGAATTCACAAAAGAGGTTAGGAGGTAACTGGACTAAGCATTTGGACCAGGCTTGTCTGCTTGACCCTGAAGCCCGAGCAGGAACATCTCCGTTTCCTGTGGACCTATAGAAAGATTTCCTCCACCATGTTCCTTAAGAGTTCAAGCCTAGCCTGGCCTCAGGTAAGGTCTCAAGAGGCAGAATTTTCCTAATCCATGAAAACTCAGAGGTTTTCCCTTTTGGGGTGTAAAGAGGCTTCCTGCCAGTGGCAAGGAGCTACTTTATGACTGGCTACCACTCATCCTTTGAGAAGGACGGCCCAAAAGAGCTAGCGTAAGCTTACCAGAAACTCTCCCAAGCCACATGGAAAGCCCAGTGACCCTGTAGTCCCCGCCCAGTGTGACTCAAGCCCTGGATAGAAGGAAAGCAAGCTCCAACCTGCAGGCCAAACCTGGCATGCAGTGGGGCTGTGGGCAGACTGCCATCCTTGGCACCAAGGTGCCAAATTTCTTGCCAAATGGGCTTGAGTTTCAACATGTTGGGAGAACACAGGAGCGTATGAGCATAACTTTGCTGTCAACCCTGAAGCAGGGCCAAAGAAGATCCTAGAGAGTCCAGCAGCAGAGCAGATGGAAGGGACAGGCATGGATGCTGGGCTCCTGGGGACTTAGCCAGGGGAAAGCAGAACACCATCTAACAGCGGAGGACTGGACTGCAGCCGGAGCATTGCCTGAGCCATCCCGGGGGGATGGAGGTGAGTTTTTGTTTTACCTGTGAGATCTTAGAACTTAGGCTAGGTAGGTTTGTAGAAGTGGTCTAGTCTACAATGAGCACCTTCATTGTACAGATGGAGAAATGGATGCCCAGAAAGAAAAGGAGACTTTCCTGAGGTCACATACTGGAGCTGGTGGTGCAGCTAGACCGGAACCTAATGCAGTGTTATTTTCATTTCCCATATTACTTGGTCCTCTCAAATGACTATAAAATTATAAAGGGATTACAATTTTAAGGGATTAGTTTCCTAAGAGAACTCTTTTGTTTTCCATCAACTCTGTGAAGTCTTGGGGGTCCCTCACTAACCAGGGGACTATAGTATCTTTTTTATCCTAAGAATAGGAATTAGGTCAGATTTTTCTCTTCCTGAGCAAACCCCTTCCTTCTTATTTGAAATCTCTTGAAACCCCAGTGAATAGTGAATGAGAGGCCAGCTGAGCAGGACGACCCACTGTCTCCATCAACAGAACATTCTCCGCTCAAAACTTTGTTGTATATACCTCAATATGTTGCCTGTATCTATAATCTGTATCATCTATCACTATCTCTCTTATATACATTGTATTTTTCCATGACATTACATCTTCTTTGATATGTGTGACAGAGTTTTCCATTGTATGATTATACCAAAGTTTAATTAATAATGTAGAGTTAAGTTCTTAGTTTTTTTTTTTTTTCTTATTTTTTGTTGATTGCATTAGCTAGGCCCTTCAGGATAATATTAGACACTGAAGAGATAAGTATACTTCATTCTCCTCTTTCTTCTGATTTTCTAAGATCTGTGCTTAGAATTTTTCTTCTAAATGGATGTGGATATAATTACATATCCTTTATCTTCAGGATTTTTATGAAATTCCTTTTGGGTTTTTATCAAGATGATCATATTTTTCTTTCTTAATCTATTAAAACAAATTATAACAACAGATTTTCTAATATTGAATCAGACTTGTAATGCTGATATATTATTCTTTTAATATATTGCATATATAAATATATGAAATATTTAATGAATTAGATATGAATATATAGTTTAATATATATTGATTTGATTTGCAGCATTTGACTTGCTATTTTGCAAATGTATTTATGTGATATTAATATTTAGCTTTTAATGTGCTTGGTATATCTTTGTGAATAAAAAGCTATAAGGTTTGATATGAATGACATGTTAGATTTGTAAAACAAATTAAGGAGCATTTCAGCTTTTATGCTGTGGAACCACCTAAATAGCACAGGAGTTATCTATTGTGTGAGGCTTAAAATAATTCACCTGTAAAACTGTATGGACCTGGTGCCTATTTAAGGGCTTATTTTAGAAATAAGTTTTCTGGGCCTTTCTATTTTTGTTTATCTTTTCTATATCTTCTTCAGAATAATTTGGTAATTTATATTTTTAGAGGATTATTTCTTTTAATTCAAATTTTAGCATTTCCTTAGAATCTCTGATTATATCACATTTCTCATTTCTATCATTGTTTGTGTTTCTCTCTATTTTTCCTGATTAGAGATCATTGTTACTTTCCTCTATTGCTGATCTTTTCAAGGAATTTGCTCTTGGAGGTATTTACTAATTCTACTTCCTGTGTATGTGCGTGTTTGTGTGGGCATTTAATTCCTTAATATCTGCTTTTACCTTTACCATCTGCTAATTGGATTGATTGAATTAATTTCCCCTAACTATCTTTTTTAGTTGAATGCTGAGTTTTAAAAAATGTTTTTCTTATTTAAAAGCAAAAAGTATTTAAACCTATATTTAAACCCAAAAATTGTTCTCAGAATGTGGCTTTACCTATATCCCAAAAGTTACTTGAGCATTGCATTTGTATATAAATAACAACATGGTTGGATATAGATTTTTAGTTTACAATCTTTTCCCTTCAAACTCTTGATGTTACATTATTTTCTTCTTGACTTCATTATTTCAGAGAACTGTGGCAATCTGATTTTTTTCATTTAAAGATAACCTATTTTTCTCCTGCTCTGATTAGCCTATAGAAGTTTTCTTCTGTTTATGTGTAACAAATAGCTGGAACTTAGTCAATTTACATTGACAGAAAAATTTCAGTAGTTTATATAAAAAAGTACATCTTATTTATTCAATGAGTCGTCTGGTATTCTGTAATCCCTTTTCATCTGAAAGCTACAGTGTTTATTCAGTTCAGGGACATTTTCTTCTACTTTTTCTTTGATGATCATTTCTTCATTTGCTCTGTTCTTTCTTTTAGGAATTCCTACTAATATCTGGATTCATCATTCAAGTCACTTTGATGTTCTCTGTTCTCCTTTGAGCTACTGGAGAATGCCTTGTGTTTGTCTTTCCAATTCATAGAGACACAGACTTGATGGAGATTTGAAATTCAACAATTGTGGGTTACATTTTAAAGCATTTTTTCCTAATCTAGTGGCTTATCCTTTTCTTAGATGCAACTGACATTTCTCCGCTCTCCTATCACTCAGGCTTTCTAAAGAATGTGACATGGACAACCACTCCCCATCTTCCTGAAATTCTTTTTTCTCTTGTATACTCTGACATCACATTCTTGAATTTCCTCTTACCTCATGACCAGTCCATTTCAGCCTTTTGTCCTGGCTCCTCCTCTGCTCAGCTTTGAAAGTATTGAAATACTTCAACACTTGGACCTGGGCCCTTTTTTCTTTTCTCTGCACAATCTATCCAGAGCCATAGCTTTAAGTATCATCTCTCCACCAAACAGTACCAAATTTGTATCTCTGGCCCATAGTTTTCCCTGATCTTAGACTTGTGTCTCCACATTTGTAGCTCCACTTGGAAATCTAAAAGGCATCTCAAACTTAACAGGGATAAAGAAAACCCTTGATTCTCTATCCCAAACCAATTTATCCTCATGTCCTCTCAATTTTCACCAAAGAGCTCAAACATTTAGTTGCTCAAGACAAAAGTATAGGTATTATTTCTATTTCCTGCTTTTCCCCATTATCACAGCTAATCCATCCTCAAGACCTATTGATTCTCCCTCCAAAATGTGTCCTGAATTTTTCTACTTCTTTCAATCCATACTTCCATTGGCCTTGTTCCAACTATCGTTGCAATAACTACCTGACAGGTCTCTTCATGTCTACTTTTGCCCTGCTGTAATCTGTTCTTTATATAGCAGCCAGAGTGATCATTTAAAAACAAAAACTGATGCCAAAAAATTAGATAATCTGAAATGGAAAAATTCCTAGAAAGACACAAACAATTGAAACTAACTCAAGAAAAATTAAAACATTTGAACAGAGTATAACAAGAAAAGATAGTGAATAAAAAAAACCCCTTCCCATTAAAAAAAGATGATTTCACTGGTAAATTCTTCCAGATGTTTAAAGAACTAACATGACTCTTCCTCAAACTGAGAACACTTCTCAACTCATTCTGTGAAGCCAGTATTATCATGATACTAGCTGTATAACTTATATAATACCCAAGTCAGACAAACATCACAAGAAAACAACAGACCAACATTCCTTATGAATATAGATGCAAAAATTCTCAAAAAATACTAGAAAAATGAATCCAACAACATATAAAAAGATTACACCATGATCAAGTGAGGTTTATTCCAGGAATTCAAGGTTGGTTCAACATAGAAAAATCAATTTATTTAATAAACCATATTAATAGAATAAAGTATAAAAACCATATGATCATTTCAATAGATGCGAAAAAGCATTTGACAAAATTCAACACCCTTTTATGATTAATACTCAAGAAACTAGAAATTGAAGGGAACTTCCTCTACCTGATAAAGTATATGTATAAAAAACCCACAGCTAATGTAATATGTAATGGAGAAAGACTGAAAGCTTTTTTTCTAGCATCAGGAACATGATAAGAATGTCTGCTCTTGCAACTTTTATTCAACATTATGCTGGAGGTTCTAGCCAGAGAAACCAGGCAAGAAAAAAAAAAAAAACATCTAAATTGGAAAGGAAAAAAAGTGAAACTAGCTCTTTTGCATGCAAATAGACATGAACTACTATGCATATGCTGCTTGACTTATGATGGAGTTATGTCCCGATAAACCTATAGTAAAGTCAAAAAAAATCATAAGTTGAACCATTGTAACCTGGGGACTGTCTGTATAAAAAAACTTAAGAAATTCATTTAAAAAAACTTAGAGATAATAAATGAGTTCAGCAAAATTTAGGATACAAGATCCATATACAAAATTCACTTGCAGTTTTATACACTTGCAAAGGAGAATCCAGAACTGAAATTAAGAAAATATTCCTCTGTGGTAACATCACAAAGAGCAAACCACTTAGAAATAAATTTAACAAAAAAGGTGCAAAACTAGTACACTAAAACCTGTAAAACATCACTGAAAGAAATCAAAGAAACCTAAGCAAATGGAAAGACATCCCATGCTCATGGATTTGAAAACATAATATTGCTAAGATGGCAATACTACCCAAAGTGATCTATAGATTCAATGCAACTTATCTCAAAATCCCAGCTGGCTTTTTTTGAGAAAATGACAATCCGATCCCAAAATTCATATGGAAATGCAAGAAGCTCAAAATAGCCAACACAATCTTGAAAAAAAAAACAAAAAACAAAGTTGGAGAAACCACATTTCTTAATTTTAAAACTTACTACAAAACTACAGTAATTAAGACTGTTTGGTACTGGCATAAGGATAGACATATAGATCAATGGACTAGAAGTGAGAGTCCAGAAATAAACTTAAACATCTATGATCAATTGATTTTTAAAAATTAATTAATTTACTTTTAATTAACAAAAAATTGTATTTATGTTGTACGTCATATTTTGATATAGGTGTACATTGTGGGATGGCTAAGTAATCTAATAAACATATTTATTATATCACATACTTATCATTTTTGTGGTGAGAACATTTGAAATCTAGTCTGTCAGCAATTTTCCTTTTTTTCTTTTTTCTTTTTCTTTCTTTCTTTTTTTTTTTTCTGAGATGGAGTCTCGCTTTGTTGCCTAGGCTGGAGTGCAGTGGCGCGATCTTGGCTCACTGCAACCTCCACCTCACTTCCCAGGTTCTAGTGATTCTCCTGCCTCAGCCTCCTGAGTAGTTGGGATTACAGGTGTGTGCCACCACGCCCAGCTAATTTTTGTATTTTTAGTAGAGTAATTTTGTATTTTAGTAGAGACCAACATGGCCACCATGTTGGCCAGGCTGGTCTCAAACTCCTGACCTCACGTGACCCCCCCGTCTCGGCCTCCCAAAGTGCTGGGATTACAGGCATGAGCTATTGCACCTGGCTTGTCTGCAATTTTCAAGTATAGAATACACTGTTATTAGCTATAGTCACCATACTCTACATTAGATCTTCTGAACTTATTCTCACTGTCTACTGAAAGTGTGGATCCTTTAACCAATATTTCCTCAATCTCTTCCCCAACCCCTGATCCCCAGCCCTTGGTAGCCACTATTCTGTTCTCTGCTTCTATGAGTTTGAGTTTTTTGTCATTTTATTTTACTTTAATTAATTAATTAATTAATTGAGATGGGGTCTCCCTATGTTGTCCAGGCTGCTCTTGAACTTGTAGGCTCAAGCAATCTGCCTACCTTGTCCTCCCAAAGTGCTGGGATTACAGGCATGAGTCACCATGACTAACTGTTTGACTTTGTTAGATTCCACATATAAATGAAAGCATGTAATATTTGTATCTGTGCCTGGCTTATTTCACTTAGCATAATGTCCTCCAGGTTCATCTATGTTGTCACAAATGACAGGGTTCTCTTATTTTTAAAGGCTAATAGTATCTCATTGCGTATATATACCACATTTTCTTTACCTATTCATCTGTTGATGAACATTTAGGTTGATTTCATATATTGGACTTCTCCCTGCGCTACATACAAAAATTAACTCAAAATGTATCAAAGGCAAGAGATGAAACTATGAGACTCTTAGAAAAAAATATAGGTGTAAAGCTTATGGCCTGGGACTTTCTTAGTTAGTGCTTTCTTAGATACAACTTAAATCTTATGGCCTTGGACTTTCTTAGTCAGTGCTTTCTTAGATACAACCCCAAAAGCACAAGCAAACCAAAGAAAAAAATAGATAAACTGGACTCCATCAAAATTAAAAACTTTTTGCGCCGGGCGCGGTGGCTCAAGCCTGTAATCCCAGCACTTTGGGAGGCCGAGATGGGCGGATCACGAGGTCAGGAGATCGAGACCATCCTGGCTAACACGGTGAAACCCCGTCTCTACTAAAAAAAATACAAAAACTAGCCGGGCGAGGTGGCAGGCGCCTGTAGTCCCAGCTACTCGGGAGGCTGAGGCAGGAGAATGGCATAAACCTGGGAGGCGGAGCTTGCAGTGAGCTGAGATCCGGCCACTGCACTCCAGCCTGGGGGACAGAGCGAGACTCCATCTCAAAAAAAAAAAAAACAAAAAAAACAAAAAAAAAAACTTTTTGCTTCAAAGGACGCTATCAAGAAAATGAAAAGCTGGGCTCAGTGGCTCATGCCTGTAATCCTAGCACTTTGAGAGGCTGAGGTGGGAGGATAGCTAGAGCCTAGGAGTTCAAGATCAGCCTGGACAGCACAGGGAGACCCCATCTCTACAAATTATAATAAAAAAAATTAAGTGGGCTTGGTGGTGCTCACCTGTGGTCCCAGCTACTTGGGAGGCTGAAGTGGGAGGATCCTGATCCTGGAAGGTCAAGGCTGCAGTGAGCTCTGATAGGGCCATCGGGCTCCAGTCTGGGCAACAGAGTGAGACTCTGTCTCAAACAAACAAACAAACAAAAAACAAAAAACAAAAAAACTTTAAATCCCCACGAAGACTAAATAAATAAATAATTGCAAAAAAAAAATTGGCAAAGGATTTGAACAGATATTTTTCCAAAGAAGATCTACAGATGATCAATAAACATATGAAAAGGTGCTCAACATCATTAGCCATCAGGGAAATGCAAATGTAAAACCATAATGATAACACTTCATATCCAATAGGATGGTTATAATAAAAATATGGACAATAACAAGTGTTGGCAAATTGGAATCCTCATACATTTCTGGTAAGAGTGTAAAGTGGTGCAGCCACCTTGGAAAACAGTGGTTGTTCCTCAGTAAGTTAAACATAGAGTTATGTCTTAACAATTCCTCTCCTAAGTATACACCCAAAAGAATTAAAAACATGTTTAAACAAAAACTTGTACACAAATGTTGATAGGAGCAATATTCATGATAGCCAAGTCAAAATAAAATGTCAATCAATAGATAAGTGGATAAAGAAAATGGAGTATACCCACACACTGGAACGTTATTCAGCCAAGAAAAGGAATACAGTGCTGACACATACTACAATGTAGATGAGCCATAAAAACATTATAAATGAAACCAGACACAAAAACCACTCATTGTATGATTACATTAATATGAAACAGTCTTAGAAAATGCATAGAGATACAAAACAGGTTAGTGGTTACCAGGCGCTGGAGGGAGAGAAAAATGAGGAGTGAGAGCTAATGGGTGTGGGTTTCTTTTTGGGGTGATGAAAATGTTCTAGGATGAGATAGTTGTGATGGTTGCACAGCTTTGTGAATATACTAAACCCCACTGAATTGTATACTTTAAAAGGTGAATTTTTTGGTGTGTGAATTATATCTTAATTTTGAAGAAATGAAGTGATCCACCCCAAAGCAGGAGCACTAATAAAGGTCTCATGGACTGGAATATGCTTGGCAAATCCACCAGGCACAGATTGCTACTGCAAGGAGGGACCCTCACTTGCAGGCAGACCAGTACCCTTTGGGATGGGAGGGGACTCAGATCAGAGGTCAATGGGGCCAACCCTGAGCCCCAGACCCCCTGTTACACCTCCCTGCCAAGTACTCATCAGACCTCTGCTTGCTTGCCTCTTTTGACAGGGAGATCATTTCTGTTCAAGGCAACCCTGTTGATCTTAAACGGCTTGATTTTTGAGAAGTTCTTTACTAAGAAAAAAAAATTTCTTCTACCTGTAGCTTTCCTCTGCTGGTTCTGGCTCTGCCCTCTTAGACACAGAGAACAGGTCCTTTCCTTCCACTCCCTGAGAGCCCTTCACGGACTGAATATATTCACTACAAATCGCATGATCTTCTACTCTTTATGTTTAAGATCCTTGGCTCAGCGGGCACTGGAGGGCCTGAATTGCCTTCATCAAAGCAAGAGATAATTATGTATTGCCATAATGCATTTTAAAAATAAAAACAACCATCTACTTATGTGAGCTTTCCTAACAAAACAAAGCTGAAGACCAAGAACTTAACTAGGAACTAGGAAGTTCACTTTACTTAAAAAATAGACTCTGCCTAGCATTTTTTTTGACAGAGTCTCACTCTTGTCACCCAGGCTGGAGTGCATTGATATGATCTCGGCTCACTGCAACCTCTGACTCCTGGGTTCAAGCGATTCTCCTGCCTTGGCCTCCAGAGTAGCTGGGATTACAGGTGCCTGCCTCCACACCCAGCTAATTTTTATATTTTTAATAACGACAGGGTTTCACCATGTTGGCCAGGCTGTTTTCGATCTCCTGACCTCAGGTGATCCACCTGCCTCAGCCTCCCAAAGTTCTGGGATTGCAGGTGTGAGCCACCATGCCCAGCTCTGCCTAGCCTTTTTACTCTTTGTTTACAGACAGTTCTAACACATTTGGCTGCCGGATTACTAGACCATGGTGAATCCAAAAGGAGATGGAAGCTTCTGGAGACAGGCTCCTCATTCCAGCCCCTTTAAGTGATCTTGACTCATCCCCCTGTTGGTTATCTCATACAAAGCTGCTGTTGGTGCCTATGCCCTGTCTGTGGAATTGTTCTAGGCCACCTCCAAATGGCCTGCCCTGGTACTCCTCATGTTCCATTTTCCTGATTCCTATCCACCCCACCACTGCCCAGCCTTTTGTCCTCACACCTGGCCATTTCAGTTGGTGGCTAGGTTTTGAACAAGCTATTCCAGCTGTGCTTTTTATTTATTTTTTTGAGACAGGATCTCCCCTGTCAGCCAGGAGTGCAGTGGCGGGATCATGACTCACCGTAGCCTCGACCTCCTGGGCTCGAGGAATCTTCCCATTCAGTCTCCCAAGTGAGTAAAACTACAGGTGTGCGCCACCATGCCCTGCTAATTTTTGTAGTTTTTGTGGAGACAGGATTTCGCCATGTTGCCCAGTCTGGTCTTGAAATCCTGAGCTCAAGTGATCTGCCCACCTCAGCCTCCCAATGTGTTGGGATTACAGGCATGAGCGCCTGCGCCAGGCCAGCTGTGATTTTAGTATTCAGCTTTTCCACTTACTGGTGGCGTGGAAGTCACTTAACCACATTAAGCCTTGTTTTGTTTTAATGTGTAAAATGGGAATATAATGATTCCAATCGCACACATTTGTGTATGAGCAGTAGATGCCTTAGTGTGTGTGAAGGAATAAGCAGTCACCAAGGGCAGTTGTCCTGATGATCTGGCTTCTCTTTGCCTGCACCATGGCAGTCCGGTTGTGGTGGTCCCCAAGGGACTTGCTCTAAGCAGGCCCAGGATTTCAAAGGCAGGATTTAGGAGGACAACTGTGGTGATAATGGTAGCTGAAGAGTAAAGACAGAGGTGAGAAAACTTTAAAACTCTGGCACTAAAGGACCCTTATCTGGGTCCGTTTGTGAAAAGGCACGGCTCAATATCCCTCATCAACCTCCAAGAGTTTCATCTCTATAAAACATCCTAGAGCCTAATGCCTGTGACTGTCCTGCCTTCATTTCCTAAGCAAAAGCATATTAAGTACTCATTTTGTGCCAGGCACTCTTCTGCCAACTGGAAAGGTAGCAGAGACAGAGACCTGTGCCTTTGCAGGGCTCCCATTCTTGTTGAGCCTAAGTCAGGAGTGGAGGAAAAATATAATAATTAATAGATGCTGTTTAGGCTGAGTGTGGTGGCTCATGCCTGTAATCCCAGAACTTTGGAAGGCTGAGGTGGGTGGATCACCTGAGGTCAGGAGTTCCAGACCAGACTGGCCAACGTGGCAAAACCCCGTCTCTAACAACAAATACAAAAATTAGCTGGGCATTCATCTGCAGTCCCAGCTACTTGGGAGGCTGAGGTAGGAAGGTCGCTTGAACCCAGGAGGCAGAGGTTGCAGTGAGCTGAGATTGCACCACTGCACTCCAGCCTGGGCAACAGAGCCAGACTCTGTCTCAAAAAAAAGGAAGAAAGAAAGAAAGAAAAGACATTTTATAGTGTGTTTTAGAAAGATTTACGTTCAAAATCATTATAGTTCTTAATTTATGTCTGAAATAATTATAGTTTTAAACATTTTAACCAAGGGAAATCTTCAGTTATCATTCAATTTCATTTAAGTGGAATGGAGAGTATCAGCTTTTGCTAGGTAATGATGAGTCACATTTAATGAGTGTTTACCATATGTCAGGCTCTATCCTAAGTGCTTTATAGTTCTCTTAAGTCCTTTGATCCATAACAACCCTATGCAATGGTACAAATATTATTCTTGTATTAAGTATGAGGAAACTGAAACACAGAGGGGTTTAGTAACTTGCCCAAGGTCACATAGCTAATAAGTGCAAGCTTGGATTTGAACCCAGGGAGGCTGGCTCCCGAGAGAGAAAGAGCTCGTAAGCACTATATTCTAGGGTGTCCCATATAACAAAGACTTACTTTCTTTGGACTTTTTTTTTTTTACGAAGTGATCATTCATATAATGTATGTGTGGACACTGTCACAGTGAGAATTTGCAGGTCAGTCAGGACAAAGTGGGAAAACCGGACACTTGATATCTTGATTCCTTCCTTTCCCCTTGCGATTTTACAAAGGAGGAAATTAAAGCCCAAAGATGGGCGCAGGGGACAGGCCACCACCAGGAGGGTGACCAGCTCTCTGCCTCCCCGACAGTTTTGGCCAGGCGCAGTGGCTCACACCTGTAATCCTAGTACTTTGGGAGGCTGAGGCAGGTGGATCACTTGAGGTCAGGAGTTTGAGACCAGCCTGGCCAACATGGAGAAACCCCATCTCTACTAAAAATACAAAAATTAGCCTGGCGTGGTGGTGCATGTCTATAATCCCAGCTACTCAGAAGGCTGAGAGGGAGACTGTCTTGAACCTGGAAGGTGGAGGTTGTAGCGAGCCAAGATCGTGCCACTGCACTCCAGCCTGGGCGACAGAGCGAGACTTCATCTCAAAAGGAAAATAAAAAGGCCCAAAGAGGCATAATGACTTCCTTAGGGTTACAGCATGAAAACCAGACTGGAGGTCAGAACTCAACCCCCAAGCTGGGCTTTTCCCAGTATCATTCTTGGTTCTTAATGAACCCTATATCAGACTCTTAGGTGGTTCTGAACTCTTTTTCTCTGTCTTTGTTTCACAGTCTTCTTAACCAGAAAGCGCATTTCCTCTTCAGTACCAGTAACCCCTGGTTCCGATTCCATCAAAAACACTCCCTAGGCTTTCTCACAGCTGTCTTACCTGCTTTGCTGGGGCTATTTATGGAGAGAGCACAGGATCTGTTTTGCCTTTAATCAGAGTCAGGATCAGAGTAGAGAGGCTAGGACAGAAACATTCAACCCCGAGATCCAGACCACATGACTAGGGTGGTGGAAACTGGGGCCCAGTCACAGCCAAAGCCACGGGGAGGCCACACCAGCACAGCCATCACCCCATCATCTCCTCCCCTGGCTGTTTGTCAAATCCCCAACAGTGCTGAGATGCCACCGACTAGAAAGTGCTATAAGAAACCACACAGATTTGAGTGTCATGGTTGTGTGTGAAAAATACTGAACCAACTCTGGACTGGGAGTCAGGAGGCCTGGCTTCCGGGCTTGGCTCTTTCACTGAGCAGCTGTGAAGGTCTGGGCAAGCAGACACGCCCCTCTGGGCCTCTGTTTTCTCATGCGTGATAAGAGGTTAATCAGCTGCTTTCCTATACTCACAGGATTACTGTGAGGCTGGAAAACAAAAGTGACAATGCTTTGGAGATAACAAAGCAGTGTAAAGATGTAAGGAATATTGTCATTGCACTGAGCTGAACCCAAGCCAGCAGCTCTGGATCTCCTGCACTGGTGATAAAGGCTTGCAGAAAAGGTTTTATCCACTCCCTTCTACCACACCAAAACCTGCTCTGTGGAAGAGATTTGGGCAGTGGGAAAACAGAGCCCAGCCTGGGATTGTTTCCAACACCACGTGTTGGCTCTTTGGAGCACTGTGCCAGGAGTCAGGAGCCTGGGCTTTGGGCCCTACACTACTGCTAAAAGCTGTGTACCCCAGCTGGGCTACAGCGTGAAAACCTGACTGTGCTAGTGTGGCCTCCCCATGACTGTACCCAGGTCACCCCAGTCACATGGTCTGGATCTTATGCCCAGCATTCCTTTCCTAGTCCCTGTGCTCTGATCCTGACCCTAGTCCCTCTGCTCTGATTAGAGCCAAATGGATCCTGTACTTTCCCTCCATAAACAGCCCCAGCAAAGCAAGCTGAGCTAAGTGCTGCGACGTAGCCTCTCCCAGCTTCAGTCAGCTCTAAAAGTCTGATGCCACCATCAGATCATCAGCTTCAACACAGGGAGTTGGATCAGCTCTGAGATCTGCGGAAGCGGGAAAATGGGGGAAAAATACCTACTAAACATCAGGTCCTTTCCATGTAATTGATCTTACCTCATTCATTCAGCCCACAATTATGCCAAGCTCTGCGCCTGGTGCCAGGGACCGGCCATAAACAAGACGGACCTGGTTTTATGGGGATTACAGTGAAGTGGGAGAGGTGGGCATAAAGCAAATGTTACACAAATGCAGAATGACAATTGTGGTAATGGTACAAGGAAGAGAATAGAGCTATGGGGAGGGACCTAACCAGACCGTTATGGAGCTGAAACTTGAAAGAGAATAAGTAGATGCCCAGCTAGAAAGGGGCCAAGCTTTCATGCAAAGGGAACAGGTGTGAAGGCCCTGAGATTGGAAGGAGATTGCCATGACCCAGAGACCAAGCAAGAAAGCAAGTGTGTGTAAGATGTGGTGAGCAAGAGGGACTGTTGCTGGCACTGATGTTGAGGGCCTGGCTGAGCTCTTTCTCTTGGCTGTAGTCAGAAGCAGAGGTCTTGATCTTAATCTTGGCATTCCCTCCCCGCTCCCCCCCTCCTTTTTTTGAGAGAGAATCTTGCTCTGTCACCCAGACTGGAATGCAACAGCATGATTATAGCTCACTACAGCCTCAAACTCCTGGGCTAAAGTGATCCTCCTGCCTTGGCCTCCCTAAGTGCTGGGATTACAGGTGTAAGCTCCCCTAATCTTGGCATCCCTTTATCTTGGAATATGAGCTCCACTGAGTTAGATTTTCTGCATACAATTAGAATTTCTTATTTTCTGAACAATCTGATTTATCATATTCACCAAATTTGATAAACATTCACTGTATTCAGCCCTGAAAAACAGAAAAAAAGCCTTGTCCCTGCTCCTCTGGTCCTCGTCTGGAGGACAGGCTGGAGAAAGGGCAGCTGGTGGGGCAGACACTTGATTAAGGAACTCAAGCAAGACAGGCTGAGATGCATGCCACAGAAGAAGTGCAAGGGGGCCAAGGTTCAAGGACTAGGTCTGACAGTTACAGGAACTTGTCATGTTAATGGCCACATTTTTGTAATGCTTATCATACCCATGTGGGACAGTTTCCAGGGAAAAGTATAATTTAAGCTGAGCCTTGAGATGTGATAGCACTTTTTATTTTTAATAAGTTTTTCCAAGTTAAAAATATATGCGCCTAAAAGAAAATTTGAGAAAAACAAAAAAGG
Source organism: Theropithecus gelada (assembly GCF_003255815.1). Lineage (NCBI taxonomy): Eukaryota > Metazoa > Chordata > Mammalia > Primates > Cercopithecidae > Theropithecus > Theropithecus gelada. The sequence continues at coordinate 44,120,026 of NC_037683.1, read as the reverse complement.
ACGAAGAATATAATTATGACTATCCTTAATCCAGAGCAACGACAGTAAACATTTGAGGGAGTGTCCTTCCAGGCTTCGTATCTATGTTTAACAACATTGAAGTCGTTGTATATAGACAATTTGGCCGCACTTTGGTCTTTCATTTCACACATCAAGGGTCTTTGCCCATGCCATTACATGTTCTTTAAAAATATAATATTTGATGGCTGTTTAATAGTCAATACTTTGGGTTTGTGTAATCACTTCATTATAGTCAGATATTTTGGTAGTTTCCAAATTGGTTGCTACTATGAATAATGCTGAAATGAGCATTCATGTACATAAAACCTGTGATGGCATCTGGGTATTCCCTTAGGGCAGAATCTGAGGAGTGGAACTGCCGGGTCGTAGAGTGTGAACATTTCTATGGCCTTGGGTATTTACTGGCCCATCACATTCCCACCCACAGTGTAGGAGCTCTTCTATCTCACTGCACACCCGCCACCACTATTTTCATTTTTAAATCTTTGCCATTTTGATGGAGAACAATGCTGTTGCTGAATAATGCCTTTCTCTGACTAAAGATGAGTCTGACTTCGACCAGCAAAGTGTGGGAATGGGGAGGTGGGGAAGGGCACTGAGAGAACAGTTTTCTGCTGGCACGGTTCCTCTTCAGGCAGCTCTGTGGAGGTGTCAGGAATGTTTAGGAATTGCACCAAGGCTGCCTCATGTCGCGGGTAACTTCTTCTCTGCTGTCTTGAGCACTTACAGCAGCCATGGCTCAGAGCACTTCCACCTGGAAAGAGGGTGTCTGTCTGAGATACCCGTTCTGTTTGCCCCAGAACGACCTCAGGAGGTGAGGACCCTTCCCAGCCAACACCAGTGCTGTTCTCTTAAAGGATGGGTTTCCACTTCAGCAAATTTCTCAAGTGAGATGGGAGTCTACTTTCATCTTCTCTGTGAGAAATGAAATATGGTGAGGTGGGATTTGGGAATAAAAAGTTTTTGGAACACGACTTCAAAAACAGGACTTGGTATACTACTGGATAAAGCATAAAGTGATTTACCCTTTTTGGAGGTCAATTTGGTAATATGTCTGAAATTGTAACGAATACTCTTCAACTCAATAATTTTACTTTTTTTTTTCTTTTGGAGACAGGGTCTTGCTGTGTCGCCTGGAGCTGGAATGCTGTGGTATGATAATGGCTCACTACAGCTTCAATCTCCTAGGCTCAGGTGATCCTCCTGCCTTAGCCTCCCGAGTAGCTGGGATCACAGGCACATGCCACCATGCCTGGGTAATTTTTTAAAGTAGACATGAGGTCTCACTATGTTGCCCAGTCTGGTCTTGAACTCCTGGGTTCAAGTGATTCTCCCACTATGGCCTCCCAAAGTGCTGGGATTATAGGCTTGAACCCCTGCACCCAGCCCCATAATTTTACTTCTAAGAATGTATTTGAGGAAGTAAACGGATAAGAACACAAAAATGTGCTGACTCTGGGTGCACTGCCTTTGAGTTAGCCCTGCTCCACAGGGAGCAGTAATAAAAGAAAAAAAGTGCAAAAATGTGTGCACAAGGATGTTTACAGAAGGGAGTATTGTGGGTATTAGTGAAAAGAATGGAAACAATCTAAGTAGGTATCATCTATGTGCCTGAGAAATGAAGACATTTGCATGAGAAATTGTATGGAAGTCTGGGTTGAGGAAAGGGCCAATACTGGCTAAGCAAAAACTGTCTCAGCCGGGCATGGTGGCTCACACCTGTAATCTCAACACTTTGGGAGACCAAGGCAGGCGATCACCTGAGGTCAGGAGTTAAAGACCAGCCTGACCAACGTGGTGAAACCTCGTCTCCACTGAAAATACAAAAGTTAGCAGGTGTGGTAGCACGTGCCTGTAATCCCAGCTACTTGGGAGGCTGAGGCAGGAGAATTGTTTGAACCTGGAAGGTGGAGGTTGCAGGGAGCCGAGATCATGCCACTGCACTTTAGCCTGGGCGACAGGATGAGACTCTGTCTCAAAAAAAAAAAGAAAGAAAGAAAGAAAGAAAGAAAAAACTGTCTCGAAAATATCCAGCAGAATCTCCTGCCTAACACCCAAGATGAGCCCTTCCTCCCTGATTACATTTGGCATCAACAGCTTGCAAGCAAAGCATGGCTTGAGCCTACCGCGGGCAGGGACACAGCCAGCAGCCCACGTTAATCTGCATCCATGAATAGGGAAAATGAGTCGTTCAGCCAAGAGGGCAAGGCTTCTGTTGGGCACTAGTCCCTCCCGGTGCCTCTCAAGCTACTAATGTGGCCAGTAGGATAGTAATTATTTCATCTTGGCCTAAAACATTCCAAATAGGGGATCTGAATATCCCATTATCAGGCAAGTATGCTATCCGAAACCCCTAATGAAGCGTGGACAGAAAAATATCATGTATTTGAGAGGACGTTGCCTTTATTCATCATTCAGAAAGCATGTATTGAGCGTCCACCCTGTGCTAACAGTGAACAAGATAGGCAAAGTCTCTGTTCTCATGGGGTTTACCTTCTAGGGTGGAAAGAAAGATAACAGAGAAGCAAATAATAAATGGTGAGTATGGAGTGCCGTGGTGTGGACTAATAGGCGGGTGAGGCAGAGCGACTGAGGGAGGCACATTGGGGAGAGTGAGAGCGCTTGTGGGGAATTGTGAGCTTAGACTTGGTGTCTGAGAATGGACTAGCCCTGCAAGCTAGGGGGTCTCAGGCAGGGGGAACAAGTACTGGGACAGAACAGAGGCCAGCCTTGCTTCAGCGCAAAACAGGGAGACAGATGTGGATGAGGGGAAGAGGTGGGCAGGAACTAGGTCATCCAGGGTCTTACTCATTCTAAGAGCAGTCAGGCATAGTGGTTCACACCGGTAATCCCAGCACTTTGGGAGGCTAAAGTGGGAAGATTGCTTGAGGCCAGGAGTTCAAAACCAGCTTTGGCAACATAGCAAGACTCCATCTCTACAAAAAATTTTAAAAATTAGCTGGGCATGGTGGAGCACACCTGTAGTCCCAGCTACTCAGGAGGTTGAGGCAGGAGGATCACTTAAACCCAGGAGGTCGAGGCTGCAGTGAGCTCGAGGCTGCAGTGAGCTATGATCACACCACTGCACTCCAGCCTGGGTGACAGAGTGAGACCCTGTCTCAAAAAACAAACAAGCAAACAATCAAACAACAGAAAACCCCAATAAAACCCAAGAGCCATTCTAAGAGCAATTGGGGTCATTGAAGAGCTTTAAACATGAGAGGAACATATATGGTTTGTGTGTGTGTGTGTGTGTGTGTGTGTGTGTGTGTGTGTGTTTTCTGGTGTTGCTTTTTAGTTTTAGTTTTGTTTGTAATTTTAGTTTACTAGGAATTCTAAAAAAATGAGATATGAAGATGGCCGAATGGGAGCAGCTCCAGTCTTCAACTCCCAGCGCCGGCGACACAGAAGACCGGTGATTTCGGCATTTTCAACTGAGGTACTGGGTTCATCTCACTGGGGAGTGCCGGACGATCGGTGCTGGTCAGCTGCTGCAGCCCGACCAGCGAGAGCTGAAGCAGGGCGAGGCATTGCCTCTCCTGAGAAGCGCAAGGGGGAAGGGAATCCCTTTTCCTAGCCAGGGGAACTGAGACACACAACACCTGGAGAATCGGGTAACTCCCACCCCAATACTGCGCTTTAAGCAAACAGGCACACCAGGAGATCATATCCCACACCTGGCCGGGAGGGTCCCACACCCACGGAGCCTCCCTCATTGCTAGCACAGCAGTCTGTGATCTACCGGCAAGGCAGCAGCGAGGCTGGGGGAGGGGCGCCCGCCATTGCTAAGGCTTAAGTAGGTAAACAAAGCTGCTGGGAAGCTCGAACTGGGTGGAGCTCACAGCAGCTCAAGGAAACCTGCCTGTCTCTGTAGACTCCACCTCTGGGGGCAGGGCACAGAAAACAATAACAAAGCAGCAGACACCTCTGCAGACGCAAACGACTCTGTCTGACAGCTTTGAAGAGAGCAGTGGATCTCCCAACACGGAGGTTGAGATCTGAGAAGGGACAGACTCCCTGCTCAAGCGGGTCCCTGACCCCTGAGTAGCCTAACTGGGAGACATCCCCCACTAGGGGCAGTCTGACACCCCACACCTCACAGGGTGGAGTACACCCCTGAGAGGAAGCTTCCAAAGCAAGAATCAGACAGGTACACTCGCTGTTCAGAAATATTCTATCTTCTGCAGCCTCTGCTGCTGATACCCAGGCAAACAGGGTCTGGAGTGGACCTCAAGCAATCTCCAACAGACCTACAGCTGAGGGTCCTGACTGTTAGAAGGAAAACTATCAAACAGGAAGGACACCTACACCAAAACCCCATCAGTACATCACCATCATCAAAGACCAGAGGCAGATAAAACCACAAAGATGGGGAAAAAGCAGGGCAGAAAAGCTGGAAATTCAAAAAACAAGAGCGCATCTCCCCCGGCAAAGGAGCGCAGCTCATCGCCAGCAACGGATCAAAGCTGGGCGGAGAATGACTTTGACGAGATGAGAGAAGAAGGCTTCAGTCCATCAAATTTCTCAGAGCTAAAGGAGGAATTACGTACCCAGCGCAAAGAAACTAAAAATCTTGAAAAAAAAGTGGAAGAATTGACGGCTAGACTAATTAATGCAGAGAAGGTCATAAACGAAATGAAAGAGATGAAAACCATGACACGAGAAATACGTGACAAATGCACAAGCTTCAGTAACCGACTCGATCAACTGGAAGAAAGAGTATCAGCAATTGAGGATCAAATGAATGAAATGAAGCGAGAAGAGAAACCAAAAGAAAAAAGAAGAAAAAGAAATGAACAAAGCCTGCAAGAAGTATGGGATTATGTAAAAAGACCAAATCTACGTCTGATTGGGGTGCCTGAAAGTGAGGGGGAAAATGGAACCAAGTTGGAAAACACTCTTCAGGATATCATCCAGGAGAACTTCCCCAACCTAGTAGGGCAGGCCAACATTCAAATCCAGGAAATACAGAGAACGCCACAAAGATACTCCTCGAGAAGAGCAACTCCAAGACACATAATTGCCAGATTCACCAAAGTTGAAATGAAGGAAAAAATCTTAAGGGCAGCCAGAGAGAAAGGTCGGGTTACCCACAAAGGGAAGCCCATCAGACTCACAGCAGATCTCTCGGCAGAAACTCTACAAGCCAGAAGAGAGTGGGGGCCAATATTCAACATTCTTAAAGAAAAGAATTTTAAACCCAGAATTTCATATCCAGCCAAACTAAGTTTCATAAGTGAAGGAGAAATAAAATCCTTTACAGATAAGCAAATGCTTAGAGATTTTGTCACCACTAGGCCTGCCTTACAAGAGACCCTGAAGGAAGCACTAAACATGGAAAGGAACAACCAGTACCAGCCATCTCAAAAACATGCCAAAATGTAAAGACCATCGAGGCTAGGAAGAAACTGCATCAACTAATGAGCAAAATAACCAGTTAATATCATAATGGCAGGATCAAGTTCACACATAACAATCTTAACCTTAAATGTAAATGGACTAAATGCTCCAATTAAGAGACACAGACTGGCAAACTGGATAAAGAGTCAAGACCCATCAGTCTGCTGTATTCAGGAGACCCATCTCACACGCAGAGACATACATAGGCTCAAAATAAAGGGATGGAGGAAGATTTACCAAGCAAATGGAGAACAAAAAAAAGCGGGGGTTGCAATACTAGTCTCTGATAAAACAGACTTTAAACCATCAAAGATCAAAAGAGACAAAGAAGGCCATTACATAATGGTAAAGGGATCAATTCAACAGGAAGAGCTAACTATCCTAAATATATATGCACCCAATACAGGAGCACCCAGATTCATAAAGCAAGTCCTTAGAGACTTACAAAGAGACTTAGACTCCCATACAATAATAATGGGAGACTTCAACACTCCATTGTCAACATTAGACAGATCAACGAGACAGAAAGTTAACAAGGATATCCAGGAATTGAACTCATCTCTGCAGCAAGCAGATCTAATAGACATCTATAGAACTCTCCACCCCAAATCAACAGAATATACATTCTTCTCAGCACCACATCGTACTTATTCCAAAATTGACCACGTAATTGGAAGTAAAGCACTCCTCAGCAAATGTACAAGAACAGAAATTATAACAAACTGTCTCTCAGACCACAGTGCAATCAAACTAGAACTCAGGACTAAGAAACTCAATCAAAACCGCTCAACTACATGGAAACTGAACAACCTGCTCCTGAATGACTACTGGGTACATAACGAAATGAAGGCAGAAATAAAGATGTTCTTTGAAACCAATGAGAACAAAGATACAACATACCAGAATCTCTGGGACACATTTAAAGCAGTGTGTAGAGGGAAATTTATAGCACTAAATGCCCACAAGAGAAAGCAGGAAAGATCTAAAATTGACACTCTAACATCGCAATTAAAAGAACTAGAGAAGCAAGAGCAAACACATTCGAAAGCTAGCAGAAGGCTAGAAATAACTAAGATCAGAGCAGAACTGAAGGAGATAGAGACACAAAAAACCCTCCAAAAAATCAATGAATCCAGGAGTTGGTTTTTTGAAAAGATCAACAAAATTGACAGACCACTAGCAAGACTAATAAAGAAGAAAAGAGAGAAGAATCAAATCGACGCAATTAAAAATGAAAAAGGGGATATCACCACCGACCCCACAGAAATACAAACTACCATCAGAGAATACTATAAACACCTCTACGCAAATAAACTGGAAAATCTAGAAGAAATGGATAATTTCCTGGACACTTACACTCTTCCAAGACTAAACCAGGAAGAAGTTGAATCCCTGAATAGACCAATAGCAGGCTCTGAAATTGAGGCAACAATTAATAGCCTACCAACCAAAAAAAGTCCAGGACCAGATGGATTCACAGCTGAATTCTACCAGAGGTACAAGGAGGAGTTGGTACCATTCCTTCTGAAACTATTCCAATCAATAGAAAAAGAGGGAATCCTCCCTAACTCATTTTATGAGGCCAACATCATCCTGATACCAAAGCCTGGCAGAGATACAACAAAAAAAGAGAATTTTAGACCAATATCCCTGATGAACATCGATGCAAAAATCCTCAATAAAATACTGGCAAACCGGATTCAGCAACACATCAAAAAGCTTATCCACCATGATCAAGTGGGCTTCATCCCTGGGATGCAAGGCTGGTTCAACATTCGCAAATCAATAAACATAATCCAGCATATAAACAGAACCAAAGACAAGAACCACATGATTATTTCAATAGATGCAGAAAAGGCTTTTGACAAAATTCAACAGCCCTTCATGCTAAAAACGCTCAATAAATTTGGTATTGATGGAACGTACCTCAAAATAATAAGAGCTATTTATGACAAACCCACAGCCAATATCATACTGAATGGGCAAAAACTGGAAAAATTCCCTTTGAAAACTGGCACAAGACAGGGATGCCCTCTCTCACCACTCCTATTCAACATAGTGTTGGAAGTTCTGGCTAGGGCAATCAGGCAAGAGAAAGAAATCAAGGGTATTCAGTTAGGAAAAGAAGAAGTCAAATTGTCCCTCTTTGCAGATGACATGATTGTATATTTAGAAAACCCCATTGTCTCAGCCCAAAATCTCCTTAAGCTGATAAGCAACTTCAGCAAAGTCTCAGGATACAAAATTAATGTGCAAAAATCACAAGCATTCTTATACACCAGTAACAGACAAACAGAGAGCCAAATCATGAATGAACTTCCATTCACAATTGCTTCAAAGAGAATCAAATACCTAGGAATCCAACTTACAAGGGATGTAAAGGACCTCTTCAAGGAGAACTACAAACCACTGCTCAGTGAAATTAAAGAGGACACAAACAAATGGAAGAACATACCATGCTCATGGATAGGAAGAATCAATATCGTGAAAATGGCCATACTGCCCAAGGTAATTTATAGATTCAATGCCATCCCCATCAAGCTACCAATGAGTTTCTTCACAGAATTGGAAAAAACTGCTTTAAAGTTCATATGGAACCAAAAAAGAGCCCGCATCTCCAAGACAATCCTAAGTCAAAAGAACAAAGCTGGAGGCATCACGCTACCTGACTTCAAACTATACTACAAGGCTACAGTAACCAAAACAGCATGGTACTGGTACCAAAACAGAGATATAGACCAATGGAAGAGAACAGAGTCCTCAGAAATAATACCACACATCTACAGCCATCTGATCTTTGACAAACCTGAGAGAAACAAGAAATGGGGAAAGGATTCCCTATTTAATAAATGGTGCTGGGAAAATTGGCTAGCCATAAGTAGAAAGCTGAAACTGGATCCTTTCCTTACTCCTTATACGAAAATTAATTCAAGATGGATTAGAGACTTAAATGTTAGACCTAATACCATAAAAATCCTAGAGGAAAACCTAGGTAGTACCATTCAGGACATAGGCATGGGCAAAGACTTCATGTCTAAAACACCAAAAGCAACGGCAGCAAAAGCCAAAATTGACAAATGGGATCTCATTAAACTAAAGAGCTTCTGCACAGCAAAAGAAACTACCATCAGAGTGAACAGGCAACCTACAGATTGGGAGAAAATTTTTGCAATCTACTCATCTGACAAAGGGCTAATATCCAGAACCTACAAAGAACTCCAACAAATTTACAAGAAAAAAACAAACAACCCCATCAAAAAGTGGGCAAAGGATATGAATAGACATTTCTCAAAAGAAGACATTCATACAGCCAACAAACACATGAAAAAATGCTCATCATCACTGGCCATCAGAGAAATGCAAATCAAAACCACAATGAGATACCATCTCACACCAGTTAGAATGGCGATCATTAAAAAGTCAGGAAACAACAGGTGCTGGAGAGGATGTGGAGAAATAGGAACACTTTTACACTGTTGGTGGGATTGTAAACTAGTTCAACCATTATGGAAAACAGTATGGCGATTCCTCAAGGATCTAGAACTAGATGTACCATATGACCCAGCCATCCCATTACTGGGGATATACCCAAAGGATTATAAATTATGCTGCTATAAAGACACATGCACACGTATGTTTATTGCAGCACTATTCACAATAGCAAAGACTTGGAATCAACCCAAATGTCCATCAGTGACAGATTGGATTAAGAAAATGTGGCATATATACACCATGGAATACTATGCAGCCATAAAAAAGGATGAGTTTGTGTCCTTTGTAGGGACATGGATGCAGCTGGAATCCATCATTCTTAGCAAACTATCACAAGAACAGAAAACCAAACACCGCATGTTCTCACTCATAGGTGGGAACTGAACAATGAGATCACTTGGACTCGGGAAGGGGAACATCACACACCGGGGCCTATCATGGGGAGGGGGGCGGGGGGAGGGATTGCATTGGGAGTTATACCTGATGTAAATGACGAGTTGATGGGTGCAGCACACCAACAAGGCACAAGTATACATATGTAACAAACCTGCACGTTATGCACATGTACCCTACAACTTACAGTATAATAATAATAAATAAATTAAAAAAAAAAAAAAAAAAGAGATATAATTGATATACCATAAAACCTCCTTTTTAAAGGGACACAATTGAGTCTTTTTTGTTTGTTTGTTTGAGACGAAGTCTCTGTCACTCAGGCTGGAGTGCAGTGGTGCGATCTCAGCTCACTGCAACCTCTACCTCCCGGATTCAAGCAATTCTCCTGCCTCAGCCTCCTAAATAGCTGGGACTACAGGCGTGTGCCACCACGCCTGGCTAATTTTTTGTATTTTTAGTAGAGACAGGGTTTCACTGTGTTAGCCAGGATGGTGTCAATCTCCTGACCTTGTGATCCTCCCACCTCGGCCTCCCAAACTCGGCCTCCCAAAGTTCTGGCATTACAGGTATGAGTCACCGCACATGGCCGAGTTATTTTTATTACATTCACAAAGTTGTGCAGCCATCACCATTATCTATGGTTCAGAACATTTCCATCACCTGAAAACTATTCCCATTTGCATAACTTTCCATTTCCCCCTCCCCCAGCCCATGATGATCACAAATGCATTTTTGTCCCTATGGATTTGCCTATTTTAGATATCTCATATATCTAAAATATATTTCATATATAGGTAAGTCATACATTATGTGGTCCTTTGTGTCTGGCTTCTTCCACTTAGCATAATGTTTGCAAGATTCATCCATGTTGTAGCATGGATCAGTTCTACATTTTTTCTTTTCTTTCCTTCCTTCCCTCCCTCCCTCCCTCCCTCCCTCCCTCCCTCCCTCCCTCCCTCC